>NC_141781.1:10908613-11062404 GCF_054643075.1 Acanthaster planci
GGAATATTCTTGGCAAAAGTGTAGCGACAGCACGAAAACACTAGTTAAAAGAGCGCCCTCTTTTGACGAGTGATACATGACTGGTGCATTGCATCTGCACAACGTAATTACTTGGGACAGGAAGTATGGAAACCAGCTCATCTGCTCACTGACCTTTAAGTTGACCTCAAGTGGCGCGCCAAATTATAAGTTTGGCGCGATAGTTTCATTCATCCGGCCGGCTGCAACACGAATGTGTGTGCGCACTATTAAAGTAGGCTTATCGTATCTTAGCTGTGCAGATATCCAGTTTCGACAAATCAGAATACAAAATGGTCAGGACAAAGGCAGACAACTGTGCCAGAAAGGGTAGGTTTCGTGGACTATAGTGATCATGCTTGGAGTGGTGATATTCAAGGGAGTAGTCTAGGCCTACGTTTTGTGACGTGTTTGTCATGTCACTTTTGTCTTTGTGTGTCTGAGTCATTTGTGAATCATTTGTGAATGACATGAGTGTTTACAGTGTTCATTACCTTTAGCTCCCTGTTCCTGTAATAAGAGAACAAATTCTACTTTTTCGAAACAACTTATCTAAACAAGTTTTTGGTGACGTCCATATCCAAGATCATGACAAAAAATTTCATCTAAATATACCAAATACCTATGCTGTTATACAGTATTCTCTTCAACAAGTCTTATCTGATTCTGACGATCTAACATTAAGTTAAAGTAGGCCTGTTGACATTGTCAGTTATTTTACCATATCTCTTTGAAGCTGTTGCAGCCAAGGCACCACGGAAAAATTTGGGTGTGAGTAACAACACAGCAATGAAGGCTGGCAGCTCAATGAAGTCCCCTGGTAAGCACATCTTGGAGTTTTCTTTGGCAGAGTGCTAAAAATATAGTTTTTCTTCTCGCTGATTGTCACCCGCTTCCCTTTTCCCTACCTGCCTTTTTAAAAAGTTTCTCTTTGACGTTTCAGAATAATTTCTTTAATTTGTGATATACAGTGATATACTTGTAGGTCAATATGGGAATAGATGAACACAGCATGTAAAATGTCGAGTACATGGAATAGCATAGACTAGCTCCTTATAGCAAGAGTATATGTGGAAGCAAAAAACCTAACATCTTGAATAAAAGGCAGTGGAATTGACCAGTTCACTGTCCTAATATGTTTTTGCTGTAGTACCGACACAGCAACTGAACATGTGCAGTGTTTTTGGATACTTTCAAATTATTTCCATAATAAATCTTGCTTATAAAACACGCTGACATTGTGAATGTGTATTCACAAGATGGAATTAGGGCCTAGTGAAATTTTAAACTTTTTTCCCTTAAAAAATTCTCCAGAGCTCAAACCACAAAAAGAAAACACACATCCTACACTGTGTTTTAGGAACCAATTTACAAAATGAAACAAATAATCTTTTGATTTTTGGGGGGGGGTTAAAAAAAAATCACCAATGTCCACAACGGCTGAGCATTGAATCCAAATTGGATTGGATGCCGGCATCTCGAAAAAACCCAAAGGTGTGGCTGGATGATGGCAAAATATACACTTTGGGGGAAAAAGGACAGGAAAGGGTCCGCCGTGAATTTCTTGTCCATTTAAAATCCTGCATGTAAACTTTTTTTTTACCTTGGACCTAATATTTGCTCACTCTCATTTCACTGTTAAACTGAGTTTTGTAAATTGAGAAAAGGAGTAAAAAAATTCACAGAGCAGTTCTTTTGTGCTAATCAGCTGGCAAAAAAGGCAAGTACCGAGGAGGGAATCCGGTCTGCCCACGACCAACGCCAGAGTGGCAGAAAGAAATCACCAATTTCATGATCAGGTCGCCAAGGAGTGCCACGAAACAAAAGGAGAACGTCGACCCAGAGGATGGGGAGACTTCGGTAGAGGCAGGATGCAGCAGCAAAGAGGACAGGTGAGAAGGGGAGATGGGTTTGGGCAGGGAGAATAGAATCAGAGTTGACTGGGATTTTGATTATGCAAGCAATGAGATTTGTTTCTGAGAAAATGTTTCCCAATTTCTTGAAAGTGGGCAATTCCGCAATGTTAACAAGTCTCCTGACGGGTTGCACCTCGATTTTTCCTCAAATTTTCCCCTGCCTTTGATTCACGTTAAATCCAATCCTTTTCATTATTGCATTGTTACCTGGATAAAGCCCTGCCGTGTGTAAATTGTGTGAAATTTTGTAGTGTCTCAGACATGACGCCTGAAGGTCACAAAGGTGTTGGAACTTGAGCGCAGAATCAGTCAATGGAAAAGTACCTTCTGAACAGTGAAAATGACCTAGGCCACATCTGATTGACTCACCAGGGCGGATGCATAAAAGCTACTAGCTGGTAGCCTCCATGGGCATGCTTGTTATATCCTGCTGTAACTGAGTAAGCAGGGTGGCCTTGTGCTCTGCACTATTTTGAGCATGTGACTACAGCTTCTCATTGGTAGTCCTCAGAGCCCGGGCTAAACTTCCAGAACTGACTTCAAAATGACAATTTTTTTCCTGTTTACACAGGACCGCAGTAGCACAGGATAGCAACAATAGTAGCAGGGTAGAAGACGACACAGTTCCAGACATCGAGGAGACTGTGGACGACGACAATGAAACGGACATGGAAGCATGCTCCTTGGGAGCATCATCGTCCAAAGCAAAATTTAAAAAGAATAATTGCATCAGCGACAGTGAAGACGACGATTGAGTTTCCTTCAGAAACATTTCCTTCTGTGTAAAGATTTGTCCATTCTTTCTGATGCTAGTTAACTTTCTAAACTGAAGACCCAATCAGCTTTCTTCTTAAATTTACGACAGCATTGCAACTAGGCAGACAACTTTTGGCATTGAAACAAAAGGATCCCTTTTTTTAGACCAGAACTGACAGGTGGTTTACAGTTGTCACTGTTTAGAAATCAGTGTTTTTTTTTCTCAAATCATGTTACACATCACATGTACACCCATTCTCCCACCGTAGTTGTGGGGACATACATTCCATATTTCAACTACTTTGTGGCGACCAAAAACATGGGGACAAAAAAAATGTCCCCACAACTCAGTCCACATTTGGCTAACAACAGAACTTGTTGCTATCTTGTGTTGATGACTGGCAGACTTTTCACATAAGTTGAATATGTCACAGTTCAAGTTCTTTTCAGCTATGCAATTATGACTTTTGAACAATGCACTCTCTTGAATTGAGCATATTTTTGATATGCTAGAATAAATTGATTCAAAATACGTGTAACCTGTTGAAACAGAAAGACTAATTCTGTTGTGGTTTGTTAGGGTATTAGAAGTTATGAATTTTTTGTGTAGGTATCTTGAAGACGACACTTTAAATAGATTAGCGTGATACTTATATTTTTTTTTTAATGTTTCTAGATGCAAGAAATGCTCAGGCTTATTGTTTACTTCCAATTCCGAGCCTTTTGTTTAATTTGGTTGCAAGATAAAAGCAAAATACCTCCAAGAGCAGGTGAGAAGTAGAGACGGAAAATCATAAAATGATCTCTTCTTACTCACTTTCATAATTTCAGGCCAGAAAACTCGTATCAGTGACACAAATTTCTGCCTCGCTGTTCCACATGATGTGCCTGGAGTTCTCAATCTAATAGTATTGTACATAAATGTTACATTGTACAGTTACGTTCAATAAAAGAATTGTTGGAAGAACAACAGTGGCCGAGTGATTTTCATTAGCTAGTTTAGACTTGGTGTCCATGACAGCATGTAGTGTTTTGAAAGCTGGAGGAAAATAGGGACTTTAAATTTATATTAGGCACGAGAATGCTACTCTGAGCCTGGGTACCAAACATACACAAAACATTGCTGCTGACAAACTCTTGTAGTGGTTGATAAAACCTTATTTAAGGAAAATTAAACTAATCCAAGTAAGTGTGAACTACATTTTTATTTGTTGTAACATTGATTAGTCTTTCTAAATTTAATGCGTTTGGTATTTCCTGAATAAAGCCTGTATTTAAAAAAAATAGCAAATTGAACATCAATAATGTTCACTTGCTTCTCAGTGGACCATTTTTAAAGGCAGTCTCTTCCACAATGAGTTTCACGTTTCCAGGACAAAACGCAAGTTTTGGAAAAAAAAAGTGAGCTCGTATTCAACCAATTTGTATGTAAGGCAGATGAAATTAAAATATTTTCAGCTTTGTGTGCATATATTTGCATATAAGTTTTGCATAAGAACTATGAATGATTTGCATTATCAAAAACAACAGAACAATATATCTACATTAGATGGTAAAATGATCTTTGGAACATGTAGGTAGCTATAGAGTTGTTCCCTATTTTTCTCCAAACTGATGATACTGCTGAAAAGTATTTTTCATGACATCCTGAAACATTCCAGATTAAATCCCAAAGCCAAGGCTCAGAAAATAACTTTGTTCTTGGAGGCGGATTCCTTTCCCCAGAAGTTGAGCAACGCAACAGATGAAATGACATGCTGTGAAGTACAAACACACGTTTGTTACTAGAAGATGAACTGAAGATGTATTTATCATAGATGTTAGGAAGACCAGAAACAAGATTTTTGTCCACCCAGACTTGGTCCGAACTTTTCTCGTATACAAACCATCTCCTTGATGTGGTGAAGGCCTACCCGCACATTTTGTTACCTACCTGTAACATTCCTTTCTTCTCATGCAGTTCAGATTTCCAATTTTTCTTGAACAGCAGAAATATTTTTAGCTGGATTTTTGTTGCTGGTCTCCTTAGCTATTCCACTTCCTTTTGCCACAACAACCCTGAACCAAAAATGCCTCTAAACAGACTTTTACAAAAGGGGAAATAATAATAAATATTTATATAGCGCACATATCCATCAACCGTGGTGCTCAAGGTGCAGTATTATCATTATCCCTGCACATTGGGCTCACAGCAACTGAACATTCCTGAAACCATCTCGGCTCCCTGGGAAGTATACCAGTACTATCTGATGCAGCCCTATCAGGCATACACGGCTAACATAGCCTCACAGGTACCCATTTACTCCTGGGTGGAGAGAGGCACATAGGGGTAAAGTGACTTGCCCAGGATCACAACATGCTGCCACCAGCTGGATTCGAACCCCTGACCCTATGATCAGAACCTACAAACCCTAACCACTAGGCCACATGCCCCCCAAAAGCCTTGTGTGGACCAGGCTCAGTCCACACAAGGCCTCACACCACCTGCATTATTTGTTATCAGGTTCATACAAAGGATGGCAAGGTTTACACTCACAAACTGGCACCATAGTTCACGGGGGGTTACATATGTTAATCGACAGTTGTTGTGGGGACCAAATTCGTTATGGGGACAAAATTTATGGGAACAAATTTTATCTCTCTAACTCGGTCCCAAATTTCCTTGGGGAAAAAAGGTCCTTCAATGCGGTACTGACTAGGGCTGTGCAGTTGACACAAACTAACGATGTAAACAACACCCACAGCCGGTACATTCAATTCACTTGCATCATTTTTATTAAAACATCCACAAAGTTTCAATAATTAATCATAGTTTTACCTTTTAAATAAACCACAGATGTTGTTTAATTACTCGCTATGAACAGGATTTTCATCAAAGTGAGAATTTTCTTTGTGGAAATAAGCTGTCTTAATCACATCTATATATGCCAGGTTAAAAATATAGCACTGATTAAAAAAAAAGAAGACATTATTCATGTTCTGGGTAAGAATACAGCACTACTTGCAAAACTGCACCAAAAAAAAGGAGATCTTCATTACACCAGTGAAATGTCAAACTAAATCACATTGGACAACTTCATAGAATCTATCAACAGCCAAATAATTTGAATGCTATATTTTTAACCTCACGTTAACTATCATTGCCAAAAACTAACTAACTTCTGTAAAATGGAACTTCTTGTCCCATTTGTTTCTTTTTGTCCCCCGGTTTTTCTTTTTGAACAATTTTTTCATTTCCACTACAGGGCACCTTCACTGCACACTACGGTACATAACATCTGTACCAAATCAAATCATCCTTTAATGCACCAGATAATGTAATCCAGAACATATGTTGATCAAAACATTCGCACCCAAGCCACTTTCTTCAGAAAGTACAAAAATCACACCCCCCATCCTAAACTAAATTAAAGTATGTTGCCTCGACTGAGCCTTGGGCTGCGGATTATTCCACAACCGGCTCTTTGGTCACCAAAAGTTCTCAAGTGCTCAGGCTTAAAATGCTTGAGAAGCCGGGATCAGTCCACCGGTATCCTGAGCATCAACTACATGTAATCAAACCTGAATCACTGTAGGTTTTTGAACATCTCAGGCAGACAGTCCCTCCTCCTGGGGATATCATAAATCTGCCGGTGATCTACATTATTTTCTTGAGAACAAACTGACAGAGCGAAGTATACCTCCAACTACAACGCCTCTAAACTGCGACAGTTCAAGCTCGTTTAGCATCCTTCCCTTTCAGAAAAACTGCCATTTCTCACTCCTTGAGAGGTACCACTGTGGCAATGAATTCATTACATGTGCAACCAGGTACTTACAATCTTTGTAGGTTATATTTACAAGTAGAAAGATTTCCGTGTTTTTTTATTAACAAAGGGAGCAATTTGTGGAGAGCATACTCCCGCTATGTTTAACTTACAGCTATTTATACAGTCAACAGAGAAACAAAAATCACGTCTTAGTTCCTTTACTTTAAAACAAAGATTCATTTTTGTATCTTTTTTTACAAATTAATCTGTGGACACAATTACTTTTAATCGTAAACACAGACATAGACCGAGTGTAAATTGATTTCTGCTTTTCAGTAAAAATACTTTCTAAAGCCAATGCAAAGTGAAAAGTGTAGTTGAGAATAGGTGCAATGACTTGGCAAACACTTGACATGTACAACACTTTAAAACAAAAACTCCGGATGACCTACAGAAATGCTTCTCATCAACAAAAATATACAGGGGAAATTGCCATCTCTTTCAACTATTTCATACTAAAAAAGAGAAAACAATTCTTCAGGAAACTACGACACACAAAACTTAAAGATGGGGGAAACTTTGCAATGGGGTCGGAACAATACTTAATCAATGATGCAGGCAAGGCGTCGATTGTCGAAGAATGCTTTGAAACAAAAGCTGCCACGAGAAAATTGTCGTGGGTATAGTGCCATGCAGATTTATTCCTGTGTGGAAATCATGAGCAAGAACTGGCCCCAAATGGCCTCACTTTGTAAGCAGGCAAGATACATGAAGTCACCAAGTCATGACAAGCTTCATGTACCTGTTTTATTATCTACAGGGTGATTAACAGGTTTTTCCACCAAAGTTTTTTTTTGAAAGCTTGATTATCAGTTGTGCCCTGCAAATAAACTTTTCCCAACGATTCAAAGAAAAAGTGGAAATGTAACAGGAACAAAGCCCAGTGTGCTCACATTTTGACTGTGACAAGACTGACCATCTGTACTGCGTACAATATCTGGTGAGCATATGTGAGTTTGGGCACACTGCTGCAAGCCGTGTTGGAAACAGGCACTGTCCCTGTGGCTACAGCTGTTCACTGTAATTTAACTAATGGCAAAATCTAAGCCACAGCCTTAAGACAGCTCAATACCATGCAGACTTATAGTTTCTGATTTTTTACTTCATTTTCAAAACAAAAATAGCTATTTGTTTCTCAGTTCACAGGTTAATTGCAGCAAAACTTGAAAGGTACACAACAAAAATTATTTCAACAATGAGAAACAATGGGAAAAAATTATCAGAGACAAGATTTGATGCTTTTCATAGCCTTTCATACTTGGGCTACATTATGGCTCAGAGTGGACAGGGAAGATGAGGAAATAACATGACAGACATCAAAATGGCATCGAGTGTACTGCACTTGTGCTTTTTCAGTGAACCACATCACAAAAAAACAACAAAACAAAACAAATAAAAAACAAACCATTTTTCAATACAGAATCTCAAAACGCACACTGAGACGGAAAATCAACAAGGACCCAAGCACATTATAAGAATGCCGACATCAAGCCAGAATATATTACTACGCTATTTGCACAAGTCCACCATTACATTTTCCCCCGGAAGAAAAGTTCACCAGTGTTTTTTTCTTACAGTTACTCTGTCCTGACTCGCTATGATCGTTTTACTCACCACTGCCAATATGAAAGTCACAAGGGTTCCCGGAGTACAGTAGTAAAAAAAATTTCAAAGCAGGGCTTTTTTTTTCTTATTTATTTCTACAAAGTACAACAACCAACATCAACACTTCTTCCTTTCTGTCACTGGGTATAAAAAATGAGATTCATAACTCCTGTTTCAACTCACTCAAGTCCATAGAAAAAAGTTACGCAAACTAGGCGTGGTCAAGGGTCTGGTGGGCGGGGTCGAGGTGAGGTAGATCCTTTGTACATGGTTTAAATAGGGAATCTGACATGCATTTGTGCAAGTCAGGAGAACAAGTGGGTGGAGGGGAATGGAGGGACAGGGAGGGGGGGAGTGCAGATTTTAAGTGTCTTTGACCTGTCTGTGCAATTCCTCTTCACACCGCTACAAGACACCTGACTTCCAAAAAGAGCCCATTTGGCCACATTTCACTCATTTAAATAAAAAGCCCTTTAAGCATTAACACATGCATGTAACCCTTTGCACAACTTTGCAAAGATGGTGCAGTTTTATTTCTTGAATAAAGGGGTGAAGTAGAGCTGCAGGGGCAGGGATGGGTGGAAGGGTGAGGATTATGGGAGTGGAGATAAGGACAGTATAGGAGCAGCCAGTTGAAATGTTTCTATGACTTCAACTACAAATCAGGGCAACGAGTCTAGGTACATGCAAGAAGTGAAGCTGGAGTTACAGACTGGAATTATGAGGAACAAGTGCTTATTGTTGAAGGACTGTGATTGATGGGTGACTGCAGAGCAACGAACACTTGATTCAAAGCTCATTCACAGTCATCTCCAATTCTAGTGTGTTACTGTTTAACAATATTGATTTTCCAAATCAAATAAAATCATTCCTGTTGCAGGAAGGAAGGACCTCCGCGGATAACAATATTCACTCAGATTTACATTAAACAAAAGCACCGATCAATGCACCTTTGCCGAATGATTAACGGTCAAAGTCTGATCTGAGCTGGGAGTGCACTGCTGCCAGTTTGGCTGCTGTGATGGGCCGACATGTACAGCTGCAAGGTGGTGCAGTACATGCTATCTGCAGCCCTCTCGAGAACATAAAAATCAATAGTGTGCATTTTGTTTGGTGGCATGAAGCAGATTGACGATGCGAGTAAGATGTGCAGCAGACATGTAATAAAAAGTAAAGAAGAAATTAAGTAAAATGCAATAATTACTACGAAACTGTTTCTGGCAAATGGAATAAAACAAAAACAGGCTGATATCCATGATTGACTGGCTAGCCACCTCAGGGGACAGGATCTATTCTGCGAGTTTGATCTGAACGGGTTGGTGTTCTGATGCCACATGTGTGTGTGACAAACCTCGGAGGGCACACTCCATGATTTCACAGAGATTGCAAAAATATTACACTTTAAAGACAAAAGAAGGCTACGATCAGATGTCACTTGACGCTTGGGCTTAATTACATTGTACAAACATGCCAACAAACCACGAAGGCCAATTAATGCACACAGTGAAAGATAACTTCAAAGAAACGATTCCCCATTTTTCACGAAACTTTTTGCTTAAACCTAAATTTTTTTCACTCATGACCACTCCCATGTTCCATTTTCCCTTTTTTTTCTTTGAACTCCTACCTTATTCTAATGTTTTAAAACATGAACATCCAGTGAATGGAAACGCAACGCAACGTAAAACTCTCTTAAACACAGGACTCTGACCCGGGACAGGTAAAGACATTCAAGTGCAAGTACAGGACTCAGCACCTCTACATTCCCCTCCCCCATTTTTTTTTAGCTATCGTTGCTTTGCTATCTGCGGTTTGAGTGCAAAACAAATACCAACACATTTTGAAAAATCCTTGCACTCTCTCCTCTGAAAGTTACTGAAGTGGGTGCCGGGTTGCAATTTAAGCTCTAATATTTATTATTAAACAGAACGGGCCCGCTGGATTTTCAGAAGGTAACATACTACAGATCAAGGTGAATATTGTGTGACCAATCATGACCCTTAAAAGCTCAGGTGAGGGGAGAGAACTACGGTAGACCAGCCAGCTTCTAAACAGCACCTGGAACACAGACTCAAGATCTAGTGTGCTTGGATGCAAAACATGTTCGTCAAATATTATCTTGCAGTGCACCGAATTTTAAAACTCCACACATCCTTCTCCTTCAATAACATGTCTTTCATATGCGTGGACTCGCGGGGGGAAACAAAAATGTACATCATTCCTTCATCAACCTTAACTTTTCGTCATAGGCAGTTTCTTTCACCTCTTATGATGACATCTCAATCAGCTGACACATTTATACCTCCTGCTGTCTTCTTCTCTTGCACAAACTGAACAATTACCGATCCAAACAGGTCAAAGCTTCACTGCCCAGCTGTGACACAGATCACTAACCATCAATGCACCCCGGTTACCAGTGAAATCATATTGCTGTGCCAGCAACTTTTGCTGGTATCCAAACCCTTTCGGCTTATCAATTCTATTATCTAAGCAGCACCGCTTGCTGATTTAGGGCTGGTTCATACTTGCTGCGTTTGCACACTCAGCGTGTAATGTGAACAAAGCAGTTGACGTTCATACTTTCATGTTTTTGCAAGTCTCGGCTGCGTGTGAATATCCGACAAAAGTTACAAATTTCGATTTGTCCGAATATGCATACATTTGGTGCGTACGCACTATCCATTATAACTGCGTACAAGGGCACGCATTTTCATTACGCACTGCGCTTTCGTTCACGCACTGCAGACAACTCAAAATAGACCTTTGCGCTGTGTACACAGTGAATACGCAGCCAGTATTAACCGGCCTTCAGATGGCACAAGTTGAAGCACTTCCAGAGAATGAGGGATTCAATCATACAAGCACCCAATGGCAAACAGGGCAAAAAAGGGTGAATTTTTGGTAACGGGAAAAAAAAGGGACACCAAAAGATCTGACAGCAACAAGTACGCAGAATCCTGCTGGGCGGACGTCGAGCACCACAAGCAAACAGCGCGCAGCTACGAGAGAACAGAGGGAGACGCTGGGAGGGATTGTGGGAGTAGCAAGAGGATGGGGGTAGGGCTATTTGCGACAAGTAGGCCTCTTCTTCTTTTTCCTCCTGAAGAAACAGCAACACCTGTCAGGGAAACGAAATAAGAAAGTTGAAATTTGAAAGTTGGAACTACCAGTTCAAGCTGAAAACCCCCCCCCCAAAAAAACAAGCCAGTTCGGTATTCCAACAGTACATGCCAAAACTGAAGCACGTCCAAGCTTTTAATACACGCAATTGGACAACATGTAATTTACACTGGCAAAAGCAATGGTGAACTTACTTTGTGTCGTCGGGCGAGTCGATTTCAGGCTGCGGGGCGATGGGCACCTCGGACCGGCGATCTTCCGGTCCCAGCTCCCCATTGGTGGAGCTCATGACCTGAACGGAACCCCGCTGGTCGGCCATGGCCACGGGCGGGGCTAGCTTGGCCGTCTGCTCGGGCCAGGCACGTGCGGTTGGTGGTTGCTGCTCAATACAAAAAGTGGGGGAGAATGACAGAAAGGTTTCAAAAGTTAAGTTTTGCCCTTCACTTAGGAAATTATGTTACACAGTGCATTCTCACAGCATGTGAAAAGAGAAATCATAACCTGCCGAGGTGCGACTCAAACCCATGACTTCCTACATGCTAGGGTAGACCCCTCCAAAAAAGCTTTCTAATAATTCTGACATGAATTGTTCTGAAGTGACTATCTCCCTCCCCTCTGCTGTCATCCCTTAAATGCAGTGTCAACATTTTCACAGTATCTCGCCTGGGGTGGTCTGGCTGGTACATTGGTACCCTGCCTCCCACCTCTGAGACCAAAGTTCAAACCCCACCTGATACATCAAGTAAATTGACTGCCTGCATCTTCCCCCCAGAATTCTGTCTTGAGGGGGTGTTCTCTTACATCTTAAAAACAGACATTTCCTTTGTTAACTTCTCCCAGAGGCTACTAGTAATCCAGTGATAAATGCATTTCGAGGGTCGTTGGATATGAATAAAACAAAACAACCACTGGCACAGATTCTACATCTTAAACTTCCACTTGTCTGCAATAAGTAAATTGCGAGTGACCTCTGCCCTTTGTTCACTTTGAATAAATATCTCCTCCAGAGTCTTTGGAGTATTGGATATTTTATCTTGAGACTTCTCCAACCTTCACAAGACTGCTACTCATCACATCACAGAGACAAAGCTCTCTCCCAAAGTCAAATTAAAAACACTTGTAATAGTCAGTCGTAGGAGTCAGAAGGACACACACACACAGTGGACCATTCTAAACCTGCAGGATGCCAATGTTGGTGAAACCACATATCATAATAACAATTCTGAGTGCGGAGAGGCATTCAAAGCACTCTGGAGGCTGAAAACACTCCAGTGCAGCACCTCGGCGAACGGCTCACTGGAAATGTCCGAGAGGTTGGGATTTAGGTACCTTTTGAGCATAGCGTGCTTTCTCTCGCTCCCTCCCTTGAGGATTGGCATCTTTCGACTGTGACACTTCACTCGCAGTTGTGGTGACGTGTGATGTCTGGAACAAAGGGAACCAAAAAAAAGGAAGTGGTCAATAACATTGTAACTAGTGATATACGGATGATAAAACTGCCTGAGTTACCGACGCGACTTCCAAATGCACGACATAAGATATCCTAAGGACATTTTGTTGCTGAGAATTTCTGTGAGTTTGAAAACTTAAAGAGCTTAAGAGGAGGAAAAAACAGGTCATGTAAAGAAAGTAGGCCTGCATGTATGTACTGATGACATCACGCTTTCTTTGCACATGTACTTTGATATGGAGCCAGTGGAGGCCCACGATACACTGAGCATCATAGGAAAGCGCACACATAAACACAATATGACATCATCAGTACAGACGTCTATCCTGTTTGCAAGTGTGACATCACTTCAGTTTAAACCACACCCACTGCACATGCATTGCACATGGAGTTACATGCATTAATCACCGTTTACATCGAACTATGGAACGGGAAGTTAACGCGCAACTTCAGCCATCATCCAACGAAGTCACGAACGAATCGGATTTGGAATCTTTAAATCCTTTTAACATTCCCTTACACGACATTTAAACAAATCATTTTTGAAAAACAAAAGGCCGGTCTGGAGATGCATCCTGCCAATTTTATCACAGGAAGCAGACAGACAAAGCTACCCTTCCTTACCAGCTGTTTGCCCGTCCAGTCAAACTCTGTCTCCTGGCCGAAGCCTTTCCTGTCATATAGGTCCTGGAAGAGCTTCCTTAAGTAGTTGTAGTCGGGCGTCTCAAAGAAGTCCAGTCTGCGGACGTAGCGTAGGTAGGTTGCCATCTCATCTATGACAGGGGGAGCAGTGGCAAGCATTCAACAGGGCACCAGACCAAATGTCAAACAAACAAGGGGTACTGTCAAGGTTGGACGGTGATAACTTTATGCAGGGCATAACCACTGTGACCAAACTACTGTGCTTTACAGTTCAAACTTAGCGGTGCTACAAAAGGGTATCTTCTCAGTGCTCTCAAAAAATAGTGAGAAAGAGTTTGTGTCTGGAGTTTCATGTAGTTTGGGTTTAAAGGGCTGTGACACCGACTGCACAGATACAACAGTATGTTTCAGTCAAGTCTGACCTCAAGTAGATAAACTGCTGATTAGTGAACCTGACCATAAGTAACAGGAATGAACTATGTAGGCCTATGCCGCATACCCGTCCATATCAAAACCTGGTTCCATTTTTTCAGGCCAAGTACCCGTAAAAAAGTTCCACAGATAAAATGCACGTGAACTTTAATAGTGAAAGGCAGATTTGCTGAAAAACCATCGTGCCGTTGAGAAACCCACGGTCATAACTCCAGTTCAGAGACTGACGGAGCTACTTTTGTTACAAATTAAAGGTAACAGTTGGTTGAATAAAAAAGTGGGGGAGATTCCCTCTAACAATTAGCACAATGTACTGCTTCCTACATATGAAAAAGATGCCTGTTTTGCTGAGATTGTATGCAATGCCAATTGTAAAGGGTACCTGGGTACCAGGTACTGACATAAAATAGGTACCTGGATCCAAAATTACCCATAAACACACACCCCTCCAACTATGGCAAAGGAATACCTCTGCGAGCAGCATATGACTTAATTGAAGACTGCATGACTTGTGTATTGGCTTGTGAGGACTTAAAAATACTTCTGAGGACTTAGGGATACTTTTCGGGACTTCCATGGACTTTTGAGGACTTATGGGGACTTGTACGAAAGTCAGCTACAAGACTGCATTTGAGGAATGTGTTTTTGGCCCTCAAAGTGGATTCAAGAGCTAAGGGGTAAAAAGGCTTGGCAGACTATAAAAGTTGCCGAATTGAGAAGAGGAGATTAAAGCATGCAGGCAAAGCACTGTAAAAATTACATCCTTCCATATCTGGTTGGATAATGAAAGCCCAGCCAGCATACAAGCTTATTACTGATATAATGCAGCCACAGATTTGCCAGGTGAGGATCAAATGACAGGCATTTCATAGGGTCCAACATACCGACATAGTTTTCACATAGAACTTCGATAGGCGTCGCCCTCTTCGTGTCTCCAATTTTCTGGTATCTCTCCTTGAGTGTATCGGCCTGTAATCAGAGGAACAGAAAAAATACATGTAAGTTGGGTTAAAATAGGTAAGTGCTGTGCATCATCTCTGATTTTGCCAAGAAAGTGTAGTCTCGGGAATTAAGCAGAGACAGTAAGAGGGCAAAATAAGCCTTGGTTCTTTGATCAATTTCATGAAATTAAACAAGCAAGCGAGAAAAATATCTAGGAAATAACTGTCCCCCCCAAAAAAAGAAGTGATACATTTGCCTGGTAATTTGTTCCACGAAATTATTTCTGTCGTTATGCAACCTCTGCATGAAGGAGTCTCATGAAAGTACACCATTGTGTTGCGAGTAAACAATTTGATTTCTGTGAGGGGGGTCACGGAACCATTCTCTGCCCCGGGAGAAAAGCAATTCCGATGGCCAAAATGCCCTCAAAGCGTGCTTAATTCTGTGGCGTAAATGAAGCAGCAGGAAAATATACATCCGATAGAAACTGGTGATGTGTAGCTCTGCATTACTTGTAGCATCCGATGAATAAACAGACATATTAACATGCTCTCTCTGCCCTCACGGACGATCACATTTTCAATGGTAACAGCCCCGTGCCCCGTTGACTCAAGACTCCAGAAGCTGTAAGAATTCTGATCATGAAACATGGCCGTCATCACCAGACCATTACAAGCTTCGATCATTTCTGACCTCTCAAAGCACATCTTTAATTTCTTTCTTTCACTTCAGAATCCCGAGCATGCAAATCGCAACCCTTACACAAAGCCATCCACTCAACATCCTGAACGAGGAACATCTGCCCATCCTGATGCCAAGCCCAGCATTGCTGCACGTACACTGGCCCTGATATTCCTTGTATCGTGACACAGTAGAACGAGGTAGAGTCGGCAAGTCTGTGCGCAGCGGTTATTTGCGATAGGCCAGTAATTTGCATCGAGGGGCTCAGGGCACTGTACTTTCACTTGAAACCAAAATCATGACTTCGATTTCAAAGGGAGAGCTCATCCTTGCCAGTTTTAGTACATGCCAAAAGAAAAAACAAAAAAACCCAGACTGCCTCTAATCAAACCAGTTTATTAACCCTGACCCCCTAGGAACCATTGACATCATGCGTATGTATGCTTTTTGGATTCAGAATGGTTTAGGGTTAGTGTTTTACTTGTTCATGTACATGTAATGTCAAAGGATTTACTTCATGTAATTAAGCTGGCAGTACAGCAGTAATACACATGCCTACCAATATAAGCTCCTAATTATGTACATGTACTTGAAAAAAGCAGGTGTACTGTATAAGAACTGCCCTTGCCAATAGCTGTCTCCTACCCATGTCCTGACACTAGCACAGACCACACAATCATGATCTTATGGGATGCGATACAGAGCAATATTAACCTTTGTCCAGGGGTTCTATAAAGCCATGCACCATATCGCAGAAGAAACAAATCTTTGTTACACTTCTGTTTGACTGTACCCATGGATCACAAAATGGATTCTACATACATCCTCAGGCACATAGCTACAATGTACACCACCTGGGCAGTAACATAAGACAACAGGATAATTTTAAACCTTCCGTATCTAGGATAAAATTTGGCTATTCAAAACACAACTCCACATTTGACATTTGATGAGGTGAAGCAATGTGTAGGTGTTACAGGGCTGTGACATACATGTATAGGCCTACCCGTGAAAGGGGGCCCTAACTCCACCCCTAACCCCACTTAAAGCAAGAGAGGGAAGAACAGAAATTTCAATCCAACTGTCAACAGCACAGACGTTGTGTCTCACTTTTTTGAAGTAGACATCCTTAATATCAAAAAGTGACCGTCTGTTTCACCGGGCAGCAAACTCATCGAGGGTTCAAGGTACATGTACATGAACATGCATAAATTTGATATCCATGCTATCACTCATTTTCAGAAGTATTAAAACGAACGAGATGGTTTATTATTCCTGCGCCCCGACAATAAACTGTTTCTGAGTGCAGAGGAAGCTGAGGCAAATTACACTCCCATTCTGGCAATATCGGGATGCACTGAACCGCACAGATGTACTGCGCTGCGCTGAAGCCTAACAGTAACAAATTTAGTCTCCTTGTTCAATGGTGTATCAAGAAATAGCGTACTCTACAGTGGGCTACTTATGCATGTAAAAATCATGTGTGTTGACATAAAACATATGTTCACATGCACTCACGTGTATTTGCCTCCGGCTTGATTTTGATGCCAGGCATCGTTTAGACCATTGTTCAGCACAAATTTCCAAACCTCGAGAAAACCCAGCAATACCGGTGCTAATAATCCTGCCTGGATTGTACAATGTACATGTACATGTATTTCATTGGCTTATGTCGTGAACTACAGCGTTTGCTCATTGTTGTGTGAAATACGGTTAGGATTAAAACGGGTGATGCACAGCCGCACGGTACAATGTGCGAGCACGGTGTGCCAAAATCTGGGTCAAAACATTCGTTGTCTAGTGAGCACAGCCTACCAGTACACTGCAATAAGAGGACTTGACGTGTACTTTCGAAGGGGCTATGGTACTTGACTTCAACACAGCCAAAACAAAAACCAAGTAACACAGAATTGCAAAGGCATAAAACCCCATGTACATATCTAACACTGGAAACAGCAGTGCCTATTCTAAAATTGGAGAGAGAAAAAAAAACCTGGGGACAATGATCCCTACAAAATAAAAGAAAAATCAACACGGTTGATAGATGTGCTTGGCAACTTTTACATAATGTGTACAGACACAGAAGAAGACATGTTTGACAAACTGTACTTCTCAGGCCAAGCAAACACTTGAAATGCAATATGGCTCCCACTGGATTGTAAGCCAATACGACAATCAATGGGATGTTGTTTCCTTGCCAGCGGATAATTCACATGCAAGAGGGGCTGTTCTATTAAACCAGGCTATATGATGGGACACAAATACATGCGAAAACAGGCCAAGCGCTTAGTTAGGACGAGATGGCTCCATAGTCCATATGCCAATTCATGTACCGGTACATGTATTTGATTTGTCTGTGGATAATACACGTACATGTACAAGTGCTGCAGGAGAAAAAAATCGACAAAGCACTTTGGAAGCCGATCAGTAGGTGACAGAGATGGATGGCTGAGACAGTGCATGTGCACACGCGTGTTACTCAAATCTCCCGTATAAAGATTGGAAAACAGCTCAATGATATCCAGCTAATTTAGTTGTGTGTGTGTTGGGATCCCCAAGGATTTCCCCTTTGAATATTTCATTTGTGGTTTGAGATAAATTGCTTTGTCAGTACTGGCCGCATCATTCTCTGCCAACCTGTTACCAATCGTGAGTAACTCCCCTTCTCATCAAGAAACTTTCAAATAACTACACAAAGATTACTACTAGGGGAGTCGGGTTGGCGTAGTGGTTCTCTCCTCGCCTTTCGCCTCTGCGGTCCGGGTTCAAATCCTGGCCCGGTCCACATGTGGATTGGGTTTTCAGTCCTTACCTGATTCCGTGGGTTTTACCCAGAATATTCCTTTGGGGTTTTCCTCCCACCTTTTAAACTGTAACCGCTTCTCATTGTCTCCTCTCCACAGGTTTCTTCAGGCTTGCGAGCTACAGTGCCTAGGGCGCTTTTGAGGAATCCTTGGTGTCATTATCAGAAATAAATAATAATAACAATATGGATAACAACAAATATTGACATGCCACTGAGCATTTCCTAGAACTGTAGCGAAAAGCCAGAACACAGGAATCCAAAATCTCTGACTCTGTTTAAAAAAAAAACATCAAATACTGGTGACTCTCTGAGTCAAGGCAGTGACCCTGAATTTACTCTGCCAACATGCTGACTGCCCGGGCTTTCAAAATGTTTTTAGAGGCTAGCCCGAGAGAAACGGCATCAGGCCTCCTGTTACACCAGATCAGGGTTTTTTGTTTCGAGGAGCGAGCTGCCTTCTGTGATTGCGACATTGATAGTAATGACAGATGCAGCAATTATGTCACACTTGGAATGAAGGGGGGGAAGGATGGGGGCTGTTGCTGATTATTCAGCGAACTATTTTTATCTTTCAGCCCAATCAGACGAGCAGGCAGACTGCGAGGTTAGGGGGTCTGGCATTTAGATCCATTACTCAAAATTTGACGAACGCCTCGGCATCGGATTGCCACAGTTGCTTCTGATGCATCAAATGCAATGCACTTCTGATTCCTCTGGGCCCTGAATCTAATCATTCAATTATAGAAATATCAGCTGAGACAACTGTGCATATAACGAAAAACCAATAGCCTTGAAAGTGTGCCGAAATATCAGACATTAAGGTCTTCCAAGTGTTGGTCTCATATCACTAAAAATAAACTCACTAAAGGTCTTCATTCACGAAAAGTACGAAAGCACAACTAATTTTCCAAAAATATATGTTTGTATTTTTTTTCCTTTAATTATATGTTCTTTCATCAAAACTGTACAGTAGTGCCGTTCAGTGTACACACATCTTGGGAGGCACCATAGCTGTGATGGGACCACATTCACACACATTTTCTTGAGCTTGACGTATGTACGGTATGCTTTTGACAGCCCTACGGGTCGCGCGCTTGACCTGTCCAGGAGCGTTGGGCCACCGCAGTAATGGCCCCTAATTCTGCTTGTTGAATTACATTATAACACTACATAGGACAGTTTGCTAACAAATTTCGCCAGTGAACAACCTGAGCTCTGGCAAGTTTCACATGTTACTGGCTGCACCGAGGGTCACATTCAACAAATGAAATAACGGGACATACATGACACGCATGGTTCCCCACCCGCATCACTGTTGATCAGACTTAGTAATGCAAAACAGAAGAACTGAACGTGCAATGGAAACACGATTGAATGGTCAGACACCGACTGCCCTTTCCTTGTGAGTACGGGTGTTTACTTCCTAACCACCAACCTGCCGGGGGACACCAAATCAGCGACGTGCGTGCTTGGCCACTCAATCTGCGAGTGTGTTGCGCCGAAATTCTTCTCCCCCCTCCCTTCTTTCTTCATCACATCAATGTGTTCATTTTTCTTCGGGTTTGAGGGGGTGTGTGGCTGCTCGGGAAAATAACACACACAACCCACAGCAGACAACTGCTTGGAGGACTAGATCCTAGCGGCTGACGCATAGTTTATGGCAGTGTGATGGCCTGCCTACCACATTGTCAACCTTGCCAATTTTATCTTCGGGCAAGTTTCAAAATGTCAAACTTGTGTGAAATCGAAAAAGTAGTGGAATAGCCCCCATCCCTGCTTGAGAAACCTGGGCATTTGACTAGAAAGTCAGGGGTGAAAGGTAAAGAAAAACAGCTACAAACTAAAACAAAAACGGGGACTGTGATTTTTGTAATGTGCCTTTTCCTTGTGTAATGATGTGTACATGATGTGTAAAATTGAAGTAATCAGTTGATCTGGAGAAAAGTTCCATGCCTGAAAACTGAACAGTGTCATTACGCATGTTGACCAATGCAACTCTGCAACAAATTGGCAGGGGGTCAAAAATACTGCAAAAATACTCTGCAACTAATTGGCAGGGTGTCAAAAATACATAGGAATGTACGCACGCTGCTGAATACATTCTACTCTGGCCATCCACATCACATGCTTGAGTTTATCAGTGGAAAGGACCTGATCATGTAATCATAGAGCCATTGCTGGATGCGATTCATACAAACTTGGTTGGAATGTGATAACTGTCACAGCCTTAAAAAAACAACACCACTGCACGAGAAAATTGATTTCAGGTAAAAACTAAACCACCGTGGCGAATGAACCTCTGGTGTGGGGCGAGAGCGGAATTACATGGCACAAAACTGCTTGAGGGAAAAAATGTGCTCGGACAAGTACCGAGTCAATTTTGCTGCGTCATTATCGGCTATAATATGATTGGACGTATCTCAGGGGCAGAGACTTTCACGATCAGAGTCTTTGATAAGTCCAGTAATACGGCATATAATACACACAACATGTACAGGGGAAAAAAGGAGAAATGAGGAATCCAACTAGCGCAGCTGCAGTATACTGGGAGGAGAGGAGGCTCCTAGGCATTACGCACAGTCTTACATAAAAACTGTTTCTGTGCCAATGCCCTTGTCCACAAATTTTCAGACATTTTCACTGAGCACCTTTACTTTTGGTGGAATAGTCAGATATATATATATTATTACAAATTTATTTTTTATTTCACAAGATTGAGAATGTACACAGAACCTTGGGCACGGTCTTGAAACAGAAACGCACGCAGGGTGTAGACGAAAATGAAACAACACTGATTAAAAATTTTTAAAAATGCGACGCCCTGTGTCTGTTGTAATTTCAACCAATGCGTGTGATGGTTAGCACCCCCCCTCCCATTCTTTATTTATATCATCTTTTTGAGCATACAAGCCGGTGAGGAGGTGACGGGCTGAGGGGCTGTGTGCTCTTTGTTTTTCCTTTTCAGTTTGAATGCTACAGATGGTGAAGTCCAACAGAAAGAACGCACTTTTTATCAGTACAAGTGCAAAATGACGGGACAAAAAAAGAAGAAGTACGACCCAAATGACGATGATAGTTTTTTACAGCAGCACAGATTCAAAGCCTCCAGGAAGGGCAAGTGAGAACGGACTGACGTGAAGCAAGTGAGGGTTGACTAAATGCTTCTGTCTTCCGACCAGTTATCCAACAATTCTGATCTCAAAATAACGTGAAACGAAGCAACTCTCTCAGAAGCACCCAGGTGGCAACTATTAAATACAGTATTAAATTAAAACCGGTGCACTGAAAATAACCACACAAAAAGGCAATAACACGTATTTTATCCTCAACACAGGGCAAGTTCACACGCCCATCACTTCTTACTGATGCACAAGCGCAGCACAGTCCCACTCATATGACCCTGGTCTTATAATTTTCATGAAATCTCATTGTAACTCACGTTTTGTTGTTTTGTGGTCTCTTGCCACGTCCAAAATTTGGCCAAACTACAGTCAACTTCAGTTGTCACTAAAACTTGGATCTGCCATTCTTAATAAGACATAGAGGATTCCCCCCCACACTCAAGTCTTGTGTCCCCTTCCTTGAGGAAGAGAAATGGAACAGGTCTGGGAGTCTTACCTTCAGACCCTGCCAGGGCAGGCTGCCTCTGAGGAAGTACATGAACATGTGACCCATGGCTTCCAGGTCGTCCCGCCGACTTTGCTCTGAAATGATTGGACAGCAAAAAGAGGGCAAACTTGTGACAAAAACCTGAAGTAATGTGGTGGTGCAAGGTTGTTGGCTACCGGTATTTCACGGTCACCATCTTTCATTGCTTAGAAACAGAAGTTCCACAAACAACACATAAGCCTTGTACATGAACTTATTATTTAAACATTAAAAACATTCAAATTTGAATCTAATCTACATGTACATGCAGTACATCCAAAAATTACAACTGCCTTGTTTTTGTACAAAAAGAACAGTGTCTGGTGAACAGGTAACGGTATTGACCTGTGAAAAAGTTACCCTTCTGTAGAAACTGAAAAAAAAAAACCACTTTGAATAAATGTATGAAACTGACAGCTTCAGTGCCTTCAGTTCAAAGTTTAAACCTACATTCACAAATGTATTGGTATATTACAGCGACCATACATGTAGATAAAGATATCACACTACATGTAAATCGCTAAAAATAAAACACAAGTTGACATCCGGTGACCCAGGGGATAAACTTGATGCAAATTTACGGCAGGCCGGAACTCAAATTCCCATGCGCAATTCATATTGCTACTGGCAAAGAACTCCGGGACCTTCATGTGTATTACAGCATGCGTGACCTTGAAGCACATTATGGCAGGTGCAGAAGCATTGCTCAAAAGAATGGGGAAGCCCCTCTCTCATCCCACACTACTCTCACACAATAAAATTTCTGAAACTTGTGACAACAGGTGCATATGAAGCAATGTGTACAATGTAAATTAAAATGATGCAGGTTACAAACGGGACTTTGAAATTCACTGCAATGAGCCTTGTGCCAGTTAAATTCAAATAAAGTCTGGTACACTAGGTTATCTGATTGTGCATAAACGTAACAATTTGAATTCCCTAGATTGAAGACACTGTTGCTATTGTGTCATTCGACCACCAGAATTAGAAGCCATTACTGAGGTGGCAAATTGTATTAGTCTATACCTTGTGATTTGGGGCAAGCTTTTGCATAGCGACCACCATCTCTGGAATGGACTGGTTCCTTTACGTCCTTCTTATCCATTGAAAACAGTGTACATGTACTGGTGCAAGGCATCTCTTATGTAAGTGACTAAGCAAAAGCGTACCCAAATAATGAGGTACAGTAACAGTGTCTTTTAGTGTGGAGAATTCAAATTATGTTCATATGAATCTAAAGAACTCCATGTACCAGATTTTATTCACAGTTAACTCCCAAACGGTTTATTGGAATCAGCTGTGCCAGTACATGTGCATATAGGTGTGCTGTTCATCAAACTGACACCCATGCAACATCACTCTCCCTAAATAAATTGTTCGCCCCCCCCTCCCTCCAACACGTGTCCACGTGTAAAGCCTCTTTCATACTCCAGTGGAATTCTGACAGCACAATGGAGGCCGAAACCCAACCCGAAAGCTCATAAATGCCACGTACGTGTACATCTCCCGGAAAAAAAACCTCGGAGCCGGCGCAGGATGCTGGACCGCACTGAGGAATACCCCACGGACTGACAACAGCGTTTCATCTCTTCCCCCGCCACATCTGATCAAATTATACTGACAGGAACTCGAGCTATATGATCGGATAATCTTCCCCCAGTGAACTCAACCAAATCAAAAAGAAAAAAAAGGAGGGAGGAGGGGACAGTGTGCATGTCTTAGGTCTGAATTTGTCGTTATTGTCGTCAATGAAGAGCCATCCGGCCTCGAATGCTCTCTTTATATTGATTGGATGCTCTCGCGGGGCTCCCTTGATAATTAAAATTAAAATATAAAACGTATTGACACAGATATACACATGTATGTCATGGGTGGGTGTACTGTTCATCAAACCCTTGGTGTAGTACTTTTGCCTGCGGCATGAGGATCTGGACATTTCCTGAATGGCTACTGATTAAAAAAAAAAAAAGAGTTCTTCTTTCTGTCCAGTTTTCATATTTAGTAGTTTTGTGGGTAAATGGTTATGCAAAATGTGTATCTAATAGATTTCCTCCAAGGCATCACTTGAGACAGTGGAATTGATAGCAAAATCTGCACAACTGAGATAAACAAGATTCCCAGGGTCAGCCCTGAAATAACATGACCCCATAACTGCGCCCCTTTATACACATGTACATGTAGCTGCACACGCATATTGGGTATCTTGGTGGAAAAAGGTGCCGGCAAGTGAAAGGGCATTGCAGTTGACCTCAGCAGTGAGTGCCTCAGCTGGAAAAATTATCCAAGTTACACAGTTATGGCTACTTTAGTTATCCCTTACGAGTGCTGCCATGGCAACACTGCATCCTTCCAGTTTGATTGATCTCTATGATGAGATCTATCAGATTCTGTTGCTGAGTAATCTCGGCCAGACTGTGTGGGTCTGACCACACTGAGCAAAAGTCGTTTTCTTCCAGCTGTTTCTCTGGGCAATCTTCAATGCTGATTGGTTGGCTCCTGGCAACTGCCAGGTGACATTATCCAGTGTAGCACCAAACCAATTGCTTCTGAACACTTTGCAGTCTTGTGGCGTTACGTATACTGTTCAAC
Source organism: Acanthaster planci (assembly GCF_054643075.1). Lineage (NCBI taxonomy): Eukaryota > Metazoa > Echinodermata > Asteroidea > Valvatida > Acanthasteridae > Acanthaster > Acanthaster planci. The sequence continues at coordinate 10,933,028 of NC_141781.1, forward strand.
TTCCATGCCAAATGTGTAAAATGCACCTGTTAAGATGGTCATGTGGATTTTGGTTGTCAAGTTTACATAAGGATATAACTTCAAAACCACAATTTATGAACAGATTCTTGGAATACGATTGAAAATGCCATGTTCGTAAATAGAAGTCTGTTGGACTATGATTACATGTAACTTGTACATGTAATTAGACTAGTGAGGTCCCAGATTTTGACAATACCCCAAAGGTGTTAGTGGTGGCCGAAAGGTGCATGGGCAAGAGGAGAGGGGTAAACGAGTAGGTAAAAAGTTGAAAAGCCCAAAGTGTCTGACCTTTTCCCAGGTGGGTGTTGATGCTCATGTAGCGCGCTGTGCCGGTCAGGCTCTTGTGCTCCCGGTAGGGAATGTGCTTGTTGGTTTCGGGGTCGATGTACTCCTTGGCTAGGCCAAAGTCGATGATGTGAATGGTGTTCTGGCTCTTGCTGGACTGCCGGCCAATCAGAAAGTTCTCCGGTTTGATGTCACGGTAGATCAAGTGCTTACTATGTACATACTCTATTCTGTGAAGCTAGAAAGTAAAAGAGAGGGAAAAACATGAAGAGAAATTTCTAATGAAGAGGAATAGCTACATGTGATGTGGTCATCAGGGACTGAAAAATAAGTAGGCATTGTGAATGATATGATGGGCAGAACCAAAAAAAAAAAAGAAAGGAAAATAATACCCATCAGAATTCACGTCAATTCTACATGAGTATAATGTTCAAGTTCACTACCAGTTGCTGGCAGAAGAAAGTTTAATGCGATGAGAATATTATTCTTGGTCTCAAAAAACCCAACAATTTGACACAACACTGAAAAATAAACAACAGTAGAGAGCTGACCTGGGGCTAAGGGATAACGACCACCTTAAATAACTTTTATCTTAATGGTGCAACTGCTGACATCTTTGGCAGAACTTCATTTCCCTGGGCCCAATTCATGTGGACAGTAATCGCTTAGCAGGACGCATTACTGTGTCACAGAGGAATGCACACATTCACAGTGTCAATCTCTAGTCCCTGGTGAAGCAATTTGACAGAGCTGAGACTTAAGTGCAAAGCCACTGACGACTACACTGCACACAAGCACGAGTTGTTGAAAACAAGATGCTGAAGTGAGGAAAAATACTTGAGTGGCTCACGTGATTCATCGTACTGCAAAAACACAATGGAGGGTATGCCCTCCTGTTTCAACCCAGCAAAGGTAATCACTCCTGGCAAATATCATTCCTTGTACGTGCTTGAACATTTTGTTCACCTGCCCAAAAGAAAGACATATTGTTTGGCACTGGTTTAACAGCTCATTTTATGCTAACAGAGCCTGGGTCTATATCAAGGAGACAGTCAAGCAGTAAGCCCAGCAAAACCTGCTCAACTCTGTGGCACAGACTTGCTTAAAAATCCAAGACTTTACATTAGAAGTCTCCGCATGCTCAATAATAGCATGTGCACACCATGAAATAGATCTCAAGCAGTGGCATAATTTCCTGCTATAGGCTACGTTCAGGCACCGTTTTAAATTTGCTAAAAACGGTAGTTACACCCAATTCGGTGTAACTTCTGCACTAAAACGACGTCTAGACGCTTTTAAAGTTACATCGAATCAGTCTTATCTCAGAGATAAAACGGTGACTTAAAACACCTCGGAGGGAGGGTTTAGCACTAAACTGAAATGGTTTTAAAATTAGTACGGTGTCTAGACGGTTTTAGCTAAAATGCATCCAGTTTTAGCCATCACAGTGACCTAGAGTTACGTAACAAGCTTCCTCTGGTGCACTTTCTTGTAAACAACGAGTTGTATGTAACCGCATGTGTGTGCTGACAACGCCATTTTGTTTTTCATGCTGCTGATAAGCGTTTTCCTGGGTGACGATCTTTTTGCATCGCAACTACAACATGAACAAGAGTATCCCGAGAGAGCGCCATGTTGATGCATGACAAGTAACTTTGCGCGCCCCACGCCAGTTGTCACGAAACCCTCTATTATTTCAAGCCCTATATTCCCAGTGAAGTGTGTGCTACCGCGAGTTATAGTGGAGATTGTTAGTCACTACTTCCGCTCATGCAGGAACAGCTGTAATGAGTCCCACTCATGTGTCGGCGGCGGCCAATCACAACACAATGACCGGATGATCCCAGGGTGCTCTTTACACACAAGGCTTGCGCTTGGAGCTGGCCACACAGCAGATACGTATCACTACACGCACGTACTGCACATGCGCGCAAGTACAGTAGATTCAGTTGCGTGCATTACAGAGCTCCAGTACTGTTCAGTGTCCTGGCCATGGCATGCAAAACGCGCCGTGTGTGTGTGCATGCATGTGAGCCTGCTGCACTCGGTGACATCGCAAAAAAATTGTACCCATGTTGTCGTTCCACGACAGGGGTAAACTGAAGTAAAGAAGCTCAGATATTTTTTCATGGCAAGAACAGAAATGAGCGGGTGTTAGTACTTGCGCTTTTCTTTATCATTTAGGGCTGCATTTATGAGACAAACGGGTGCTTTTTAGCTACCTACACCCACTAATTTGGAGCCCTGCAAATATCCAAACTTCAGTTTTTTTTATTCTTCTTGCCAAGCCCTGAAACTAGAGCAGAAGACTACATGTAATGTAAGCGTACACTAAATACACCTGCCCCTGGGTGTCATTGCACAGGTACCAGTAGCACTTGGCCAGTGAGCTGCCTGGGAATGTTTTTGATGGATAGGGCTAACCATCTGCTCAAATTATCTTTTTCCTATTGGTGCATGTCCTTTTACTTCTAATAATGATCCAGTTTTGAGTGAATATTGCCAAAGGCCCCTTAATCCTACTACCGCTACCTCCATCAGCACTTTTTGAAAAAAAAAAATCCTCAGTCTTCTAAATTCTTCCACCATACAGGGAATCAGTGGTACACTCTTTCGTTAATCTTGAACTTCCAAGGCCCGTCTTACCATGTTTACAATGACTACAACTCAGTTCTACCGGTAACTTTCTGAATCTTACAAAACCCTTCATACATTTGTGTATTTTCAAGGAGGGGGGGGTTGGGATTTAAGACAAACTGCAATCTCTTTCTGCTCTTCAATTCAACCCGTCCTGTTTTCAGAAATCTGCAACAGGCTCTGTCCACAATGAGCAGTCTGTGGCACCTTTATCTACATACAAGTACACTGTACATGTATGATACAGCCCCTTTAATCTGTCCCCTTACAGGTGTCTGCCTTGTACTGCCAGGCACAATCCATGTACATGTACATCAGTTAAGCAAATAATTGGCCCAAGAGTGTTTAATTGTGCTTAATTAATGTCCCCAGGTCCAGCCAGATGAAGGCAGTTTCATTTTCCCAGGGTGGTGGCATTGATTAGGTTTTACTGCATCATGTCACAGGTGCATCGTTTCTGCTGACCAATTTCATCATGGACCAATTTTGCTCAGCAGGTTTGTTTACATGAAGCTGTGTAATGCATTCCATCCTCTTCTGCCACGTGAAGTACTATGGTGTGGTGTACATGTACATGGACTTGCTAAGCGCAGCATCTACACCTACACATTTGCATGGTGTATTATGTACCGTCCCCTGTGTATACGTACATTCTGACACTTTCAGTGCATGTATTAACGTGAAATGATCACAGTTGAAAGATCTACAGTATGCAGATGACATAAACACACATGTACCAGTACGTGAGTGTTGTGCGGACTGAGTATTTGGCATGGGTATGTTTAAATGACTGATGTGAAGGACAATGTCTCCCAATTTCTTTCTGTTCTGAGAAAGTATCAAAATTCTGCAGCTGGTTTAGGATTAAGGAAGGGAATCTCTATGTAATATGATTCACGGTTAGTGGAACTTTCACATGCGGTTGAAGTGTTTGGCCAACATGCAGCTGCATGCAAGTACATGTAGGAGATGCAGCGTTGACAGCTTTTTGACTTGGCTGCGTATTTAGAATGGTATTGGAAAATGCATCCACCGGTACATGTCAATGTACATTATGAATTAACTTCCTGACTTGGGATCAGGCACTCAACTGTGTCTCATGTGGATGGCAGATGGTGTCAATAAACATGCACAAGGTACAGTCATTCAGATTTGAGGTCCATATAAAAACCAAGTATTTAACAGATTTAAATATGTTTTTTTTCTCATCTACTAAAGTAAAAGTACAGAGTACACATGTTGAGTGGATCATTTGTTGTTGTTCTGATTAAACACATTGGAAAATGTATTTAACAGACGACAAATTTATTTTTTTGATTAAAAAATTTCAAGGCACTGGTACATGTAGCACATGTAGAATGGACAATTTGTCATTTGTGCACAAGTTTTGTTTGAAGCGACATACATGTAATTCCTGAAAAAATTAAGATGAGTACTGAACAATTTGTGGTGAATGCTCGGAACGTTTATTTTACATTTCAAGAAAAATGCACTTTTTATAAATTTCTGGGTCTCGTAACTCAATTCAAAGTTGCCATGCCACATCTTGAAATACACTGTGCACTTAGGCTTGTGTAGACAGTATCATCACATGGTAAAACTTGAATACGTCTGCTTGGTGGCAATGCTACTGGTACTACGTTGTTCCCTTCCCCGCAGTTGATCCGTTTTTTGAGTCTGCACAGTTCTGAGAGAATTTGTGGCAATGCTACTACGTGGCAGTTGATCCCTTTTTTGAGTCTGTACAGTTCTGAGAGAATTTGTGGCAATGCTACTACGTGGCAGTTAATCCCTTTTTTGAGTCTGCACAGTTCTGAGAGAATTTGTGGCAATGCTACTACGTGGCAGTTGATCCCTTTTTTGAGTCTGCACAGTTCTGAGAGAATTTGTGGCAATGCTACTACGTGGCAGTTGATCCCTTTTTTGAGTCTGTACAGTTCTGAGAGAATTTGTGGCAATGCTACTACGTGGCAGTTGATCCCTTTTTGAGTCTGTACAGTTCTGAGAGAATTTGTGGCAATGCTACTACGTGGCAGTTGATCCCTTTTTTGAGTCTGTACAGTTCTGAGAGAATTTGTGGCAATGCTACTACGTGGCAGTTGATCCCTTTTTTGAGTCTGTACAGTTCTGAGAGAATTTGTGGCAATGCTTCTACGTGGCAGTTGATCCCTTTTTGAGTCTGTACAGTTCTGAGAGAATTTGTGGCAATGCTACTACTTGACAGTTAATCCCTTTTTGAGTCTGCACAGTTCTGAGAGAATTTGTGGCAATGCTACTATGTGGCAGTTGATCCCTTTTTGAGTCTGTACAGTTCTGAGAGAATTTGTGGCAATGCTACTACGTGGCAGTTGATCCCTTTTTTGAGTCTGTACAGTTCTGAGAGAATTTGTGGCAATGCTACTACGTGGCAGTTGATCCCTTTTTTGAGTCTGTACAGTTCTGAGAGAATTTGTGGCAATGCTACAACATGGCAGTTGATCCCTTTTTTGAGTCTGTACAGTTCTGAGAGAATTTGTGGCAATGCTATTACATGGCAGTTGATCCCTTTTTGAGTCTGTACAGCTCTGAGAGAAACCGTCTCAGTGAGCAGAGTGTACTGCCCTTAACAGTGAGGGTCAGTCAGGTCTTGTGAGAAGTATACAAACATGAAAGACGACCTCGCATCAACACAAATATGGTACACAATGCAACAAAGCAAGGAACGCAAGCAATCCATTGGTCAATGTACAACAGATGTACTTGTACATGTGCACTGTACATTTCCCATGCACACTGATTCTCAGGAGGGCAATCAGATTCAGCGTACAGATGGTTCGTACACGTTCATGTCTGTGAGCAGCCAGGCAGTACACAGTCCACCCATCAAGTGTCACTACATCCCAGCTGAATGCTGTCATTACGACTGCTATTGCTGCAGATGCGGCCCTTGTGGATATCATTTGTGCCAGTCGGCTGGTCACACCATCTATCATGGATTACATATATCTTAGTTTTTCTTTGAATGGGCTGCCCCCAGATCGGATTTGCCTGGCAAAATAAAAATATCATCTTTCTATGTCCGGCACATGCAATATAACAAATGAAATATCATCCTGTACGCTAACTTAATGGGATTTTTTTCTCTCGAGTAATAATTATTTGGCCTCTTTATGACCTGAGGCCATACTGGGAACACACAAATTAACAGCCGAAGTTATAAAATTAGAAACTTTACCACAAACCAGTTAAATGGAAAAATTATGTTATATGTACATGTACCAGAAGGCCTACCAGTACATGTACATTCTCAAAACAAGCACGTATCTAACCAACGGTGAAAACAAGAATACCACGAATAAGTATGCCATCAGTAACTTTTTGAGGGCGACACCTAGAATAGGACTGTCTGAGCCACCTTATCTCTTGTCCCTTCCCTCTTTTTGTCAACATTACCCCTCCCTAATCCACGCTTGTATTATTTACAGTATGCTATGTACATTGCTTGTACTGTACATGTAAGTACAACTATACAAGTAGCTGAAGTGCTAAGCAAACGCCAACTGAGTACATGTACCAGTCAGGGAAAGTACCCTGTTTGACCACATGAACATGTGCATGAGCAACAGTTTGCTGTGCTTTACACATTGTGTAAGGTACACTGCAGCTCCTTCAAATTTATGAGAAGCAACAAAAGTAGGCCTTACATGTACCGGTACATGGACATGTACATGTTGAAGTACATGTACATGTAAGTTTACCCTGCTCCCAAATGTGTACTAGTGCTGATGTAAAATGTGCATTGCAAGTAGATAATGCAGGGCCTGCTTGTTACTCACAGATCCAGATCTGGATCAGTAATCCCTTGCTGGTTCACTGACACCAGAATCCAACTAAATGGATGGAGCAAACCAGCGTCTGGGACCACTGATCAAGATCCGGATTGGTGTGAAACAAACAGGTCAGTAGTCTTCCGATTGATTCAGCAGTGTAGCAATAGGTTAACCTGAAGAAGCATAAATCAAGCTAGTAGCTAGGAATCAAAACCGCATGTACATGTAAGACTGCTCAGTTGATTCCTATAAACAGGGGTGTGAGTGGCCACTTAAAGTTAAAGCTGAAAGCCGCCAGCAAAAAGCTGAAATAAAAAAAGGTCCCATACTTCTGTACGACCAGGTGTACATGAAAGCTGAAATTCAGGGTCAACATTTACACAAAAAACGCTGAAATCAACTAGCAAGCTGAAATCACAACACCCCTGTATAAAAACAAAACAAAACAAGCAGTCTAATGGATGAAATTGTGGGAAAGAATCGGCACTTGGATGAGAAAATTGGATGAACAGGTTGAGCCTTTGGGGCAAAAACAGATATCAAAAACATGCTGACAGAACCACAGTAACACAGCAGAGATCTAACCAAGGTTAACACAAATTACACGACATTTTCAGCCGGTACTGTTTCCCACAAAGTTTTTTTGGGGGGGGAGGAGATTTCTGAAAGTCTACAGCTGCAAAGATTTACACAACTGGCCCAGCGTTTGAAAATCAAGCCTTGTCTGTACTCACCAGCTGGATGGCTATAAGGAGGACTGTCTTTAACGAGAATTGCCTATCGCAGATGTCAAAGAGATCCTCCAGACTGGGTCCCATCAGCTCCATGACCATTGCATTGTATTTGCCGCAGGGCCCAAAGTAGTAGACTTGCGGTATTCCTTCTGTAACAGTCAACAAAAAAGAAAACAAAAAAATAAGGTGAACAATTGTGACGAGAAAACCCCTCCCCTCCAAAGACGAGCCTTCGTGATGCATTTTCTTAATCAGAGGTGTTTCACATGACGTGACAGAACGCACATGTACATGTACAACAGGCTCTCTGTTTGGAAATGAGGCCATCTGACGAGTCCAAAGGCACATGTACATGTACACATGAGACACGACTGACAGTTTCTATTGGTAGTATTAATTTCCACGGTAAAAGATTAGTTCTCAGTCCTGAAACTTAAACCTTGTTCAAGCATCTGAGCGAACTCATTCCGTAAGACTGGGCCACTAAGGTTTCAAACTGTTTTATGAACATGTACATGAAGAAGCAGGCACAGAGATGGAAGTCCTACCAGGCAGCTCTACTTGTAAGTGAGGGGCGTGGGGCCTGCTGAGGGCCTCGCAAGTTTTGGGGGTGAAAACACTGTCTGGTACGATCAAAACCTTTCTTTGCATCCGCATAAAGAACCCCTAAAGAGACATTTCTTTTAAATTTCAATTCAAAGCTGTGCAATGTCGAAACTTGCACTTACCCTTCAAAAGTTCCAGTAATGCATTACAAATAACTGTTTACAGTCAAACGCTGGTAAGAGCAGCACTATTATTCCATGTCATGCTTATAACAAGGACAATTTTATGTCCCAAGTCTTTGCTTTCCTTTGTTTTCTGTTACTGACAATGTGAGGCACCTGTTTGACAAGGTAATTTGTGAAGTCCCCAGGGATGTTGTCATAACAGTTTTCCACTACATGTACATATATATCCAGGTACATACATGTACAATAAATGGCATACATGTGCATGTACATGTACATGTATATGTTCCAGTACAAGTACTCTTCATATTTAACATTAAAAAAGAACTGGACACAATTAGAACCATGGAGTGAGAAAACAAGCAACTCACACCAGCTAAAAAGACTAGATTTAACGTTACAAGTACAGTATCCATGTACGTCTGTCAAAAGGACTTAGCAGTGAAATGAATGTTTTCCTATGCTCCCGTATGTTGTACAAATGTTTCCTGGGCATGTAAAAAGGTACATTTTACTGTTTTCAATTGTCCATGATTTACACCCGCCTTAATGGCTGGCATGAATTCAACAACACCAAGGGTTTTAATCCAGGACAGGATTACTGCACACAGCTCCCCCCCCCGCCAGTGGCAACCTTTGATGAGATCACAAGCCAATGTACATGTATCTGATCTATTTCTGCACGCCCAGTGTGAATGATTGAGGTCAACATTGACAGATAAAAGAGCACAGTTGTCCAGCCGGGTGGCATCACAAGCCCTCGCTGTCCAGCTCTAGAGTGGCCGCTGCAACCCGGGGAGAATGGCAAGAATTATCGCTACAGCACTACTCTTCGGTGTGAATGTGACCGTTGAGAATCAAGTTTGTAGAAAAATGCCTTATTGTCAATCCGCCTCGAGCTGAATGTACCCCCCCCGTTGGCGAAAGAAAGACAGGTGGTTACAAGCGGGTTCTTGCACGCGTTTTGCATGGACGCAAAGACCATACATGCCGGAATAAATTAGTTATGCGTACTCAGCGTGCTCCGCGTCAAATGCGTATATACTTGCACGCATCATGGCGCGCCTATGTGGTGAGGAAAAAAAAACCCAAGCTCTCTTTTGTTCCGCACGGAGCGGATAAGGTCTGCTCTTTTTATGTCAGCATCCTATTTTGCAAACCAGTAGCTTGTGAAACTATGGCTGGCTGTCAGAAAAAAAAGCACAAAATAACTCACTGTAAGACTTTTAAAGTGACAAACAGAAATCACTACTACTAAATGCTATGAAAATACCGGTACATTTAACAGCCTCTTTAAAAGTAACAGCGTACACATATGTACATGTAAATGTACATTTGAGGTAAAATTTGACACCAACCAAGGATACTTCTGCAAACTTTGACTCTTCAAATAAATAAAAAAAGAGTGCTTTACTGCACAGGCAAAACCTGTTTACGGTACATGTCCCCGCTAAGTGTGACATGTTCATGTTGTCTTTACAATCTTTGGTCTGACATTTGCCTCCAAGAAGAAGCTCTTTCTCAATCATCGGGCAGACATCCATGCACTTATCACCGTGCTCAATTCAATAAAGGTCTGGTCCATCAAACCGTCTTAAATGAGGTGTAGCGTTGGAGAGTATCTGCGAGATGCTTGGGACTAGATGCTGCACATGTGCATGCCAATTAAACACAGTGTCCTTGTATACCTACATGTATCTGTATCATGAAAACAGATGCTTATTATCCTACCGGTATTTAGCTGTAGCCAAGTGCACAAGTACAGACACATTGAAAATCCAATATCAATACATGCAATATACCAAGCTGTTTACCAAATTTGCCGTCATAGTCAACTGTGCACCAACGGCACGGATTTCATGAGGGTCAATGGGATGCATGGATGGCATTTGAAAACCATGATAATGAAATCAAATCTACATGTACCCCAATTGCTGTCCACGGCTTTTCTTTCGTTTTTTAAAAATAATTTTAAATTCTTTTCATGCCTTCATTCATCTTTCAGCATCTTTGAGAACTTTACATACATGTAACATGTCCACATATTTAGTACATAAACATTTGTGACAGTAAAGTGCAAGTATGATAGCTGGCACATTTCACATGCAATGTGCATGTACAAGCGCCGGTGCCTGCGCCATGCATGTGCATATTACTTCTGAGCAATATTAAAAAATTCATGGCTAAGGTGAGGTGAGACCTGAAACCTGAGTCGACTCAGTGGCCAACATGTTTTGTACAGTGCGTGCATTCCTGAGCGGCAACAGCATCCAGCTTCAGGACGACTCCCGACTACGTACAGTGCATTTCCAAGATCCAGTCATTCGTCAAAGGGTAAACTAACAGACCCAAACTGCAAACTTTGCAATAATTTTACACAAAAAGCTTCAGTTACATGTAGACGTACACGTTAACCCTCCTTTTGCTGTAACGGTCACAGTCAAAAACTCCTTCCCCTTGATTGGCCACAGTACACAGACACGTCAGGGTCATTTGACTTGTATTTTGATTGATACGAATAGGACAACTTTGTCAAGAATCCCTTTTGTACACATGTAGGTGGGTTCACTTAGGTTTATTCAAACACACATGAGGATACTGCTCGTGTTTGTTTTTAACAAGTACACTGTACCAAAAGGAAGAATATTAACCCCTTCGTGCCGGGAGGCGGATAGACACGCCATAAAAATTGAGATCCTCAGCCCGCTTTTCAGCTATTATTCTTGGCCACGCTCGAGCGAACACAGTGAAAGAAGGCAGACCCTGGCTCTTGTATATATGGTAATTGGTCTTTCTGTGTAACCCAGAAATGAAAAGACCGAATTTGCATTATAATCACCAGCTTCACCATAATCCCCACTTTGAAAAGAGGCAACGGGAATGTGGAAGCCGTGAGTATGATGCAAATTCGGTCTTTTCATTTCTGGGTTACAATCTGCCTTTTCACCGTGTAGTTCAAAGCGTGCAGAGCACGCAGGGCCACAAACCGAGAATTTGCGGTTTGGCAGGTGGCCTTCGTGGCCAAGCGGGGCTGGAATTCTTGGAGTCGGCTTTCCGGAAGAAATTCCCGGCGCGAAGGGGTTAGGACAAAAGAATTGACAAGAAGAGAACAGAACGCAACGAAGTTGATAATATCTTGAAGTCAACAACATCTGAAACTTTGTTTCTAGGGCCTAAATCCGGCTCTAGACAACAAAGGAATTATGCAAACAAATATTTACCTGTACATGAACTCTATACTGTTTACTGGTACATGAACATGTACATGTATCTACATGTATCTACATCTAGGGAGTGACCCATAACAAACTGGCATCCCAAGCAGGGGGAAAATAGATAATATTCTCAGTGGTTTCATGACGAGGAAACTAGAAATAAACAAATCCACCTGCCAACCCAATTGGCTCTGGACCAGATGGACTGGTAATGAACACGAGTGACCTTGAGTGCTGGTGGGCTGTTAACAGGGAACACGTGTATTATTTGCTACTGGAAGGGGTTGCGTAATGTTGGCATTGATGTAACTTCATCGGTCATTCTTCATCATACTTTTGTCATCGCTCTTTTTTCATCACTTTTTCTTTATCGATCAAAAGAGATCGATCAATCGATCGATCGATGTAGGGGAACGATTGATCGATGTACATGTAGGGAACATTGATCAATGTAGAAGAATGATTGATCGATGTAGAAGAATGGTCGATTGATATAGGGGTACGATTGATCGATGTAGGGGAACGATCAATTGATGCTGAAGAACGATCGATGTGTTGCCTCCAAGTTTTTGCCTCTTTGGCATTCCATATTCCACAGAAGGGTAAAACCTTGTATGGACCAGACTCAGTCCACACAAGCTTTTTACACCACCTGTAGTACGATATGTGGACCTCTTTCTTCTCAGATCCACTCGAAGACTGCAAGGTTGGCACACCCATACAAAAGCCATGAAAACAGGAAGCAGTCATGTACATGTACCTACCAATTAAAGCAATATACAGGAGCCCATTATAAGTTTCCTGACATTTGCCTAGTATCCTTCATGAATGCATTCAAATGCACCTTATGCGTGTGCACACTCCCTCTCGCCTCCCCACAGAGGAGGGAAAAAAATTTCTCCAGAAGACTTAATTACCGGTACATGTATTTTGAATGTAGAAAATATCTTGAAGTCTACGGATTTTCAAAGTGCATTCACAGCTCATCACTGGCAGTGTACCCTCATCCCTTCCCCAACCTTGAATCAACTGATTCATTAAGGGTTTTGCAATTAAGCAGACACTGCTACCTGCAGCACCAAGAGTTAACATGCCACATCATCCTCAATTAGGCTCATTACTTGGGCGTCGCCAGGATGTCATGTACCGGAATTCCCGCAGATGAATGTACAATGATCGCTATGAAAACAAGCTTTGTGTACATAAGTTACTGGAACACATGTACCAGTCCGCGTAGTTACCGTATATGTAGGCACTGTCTTGAATGTTGGCAAGTTTTACTGCTGCGCAAATACATGCTACCAGTATATGGAGCAAGCATGAAGGCATGCATTCAATGTACCGGTATCATTTGTATGTGATGTGACGTCGTACAGGTAGTCATGACAGTACTCTGCATGCACATCAAAGCCCCACTGATCAGTGTCAACACTGTTATGAAATGGATAGCAATCCTCTCCGACCACTCAATAACGTACATTCATGGTACATGTCTTGTACATGCAGACATGGTGTGTACATGCATGCCATGTTCATATTATGCTACCTCAACCTCCACTGATGAGTGACTGAAGTACGTACGCATTCAACCCATGCCATTTGCCTCCTTTCCTTCAGTGAACAAAATTGACGTGAGAATCTGTTGCAACAGTGTAATCTTTTAAGCAAGATGCCTTAAAAAAAAAACAGACATGTGCAAATGCAAGAACGGTTCAAGACAGATTAGAAGTTATAGAACACTGGCGCTGGAATATTTTTGAAAAGGGGACAGGGAAGGGAGGGGGACAATAGCTGCCGGCTGAAGAACATCTGTACATGAACATCCCTTCTGAGGACGGAGGGTCTAAAAAGGGGTCACTGGATAGGGCAGAAAAAGGCAGAGGAATGCCCTCCTTCAACGGAAAGTCCATAGTTTTGACACAGGTCTGCTCCTGCGATTTTAGACACTGTTAGAAGACATCTACACGTAGTCGAATCCCATAACTATGGTATGACAAGTTAAAGGGGAAATTTCATGTAAAATACAAGCATGGTACGGTGCATGTACATTTCAGATGAAAGCCTTACTATTATAAGTCTCTACATAAATGTAGAAACCCTTTGAAATGAACTGAATTGTACAAGTATTGCTAGACATCCACTTTAACTTTGACAAGCTGCGAATCAAGTTTTTGCCAGATGTTTTGCCCAAGGGAGTCAGCATCATGGTACCACATATCAAATAGATGTAGGAAAAAAGGGGAAAAAAGATCATCGTCATTTCATTCGGTCTCCTCCGCGTCTTACACCCACACATACACAAGGATAAAACACTCGAAAGTGTTCATGACATTTGCTGCACGAATTCTGGATGGTGGTTTTTTGGACAGCATGAAAAGTGAAAATTGATCGTGCATTTTGTTTTTCGGGTGTCAGTTTCCACCACAAATACTCCCTTGGACCGCCCAGACTTCCCCCGTTACACTCTGAACCTGTTTATGTGGTCTGGGTGTACACTGTCATTGGGACGGCAGGGGGAGAAACCTTACACAGCAAACGGAGGCATGCCGAGCCTGGAATTTTGTCCATGGTTGAAAATGCTACATGACGCCAAGCCTGTAGTGCAAGCGCGGTGCCAGGCATATAGATACATATAGAAGTTTGAAATTACATGGAGCTAGACCTCTTACATGCTCCCAATAAAAATTTGGCATTTAACCATCAAACTGCATACATGTACACAAGTAACAGTAGTCTGCAACAACCAATAAAATCAGAAACCTAAGTTAAAAGTTCTTTTACAGCAGGTGAACACAAAAATGTCTGAGTATGAATGAGTCCACATTTTGACGATTTCTGTCCCCCCCCCAAAAAGGAAGAGAACAATGTACCGGTGTCCATGTTGAATTTGAGATTGGTTGTTCAGCCTCTCACAACCCCTTCCCTTCCCTACCCTTTCATAGGCCTGACAGCCATCTTTGAGGGTGGTGCTTTTCTTTCCACAGGTACCAGTACTGGTAGACCAATCAGTGGAGACACCTTAACTGGACTGGCACCATGCACACTCGCACGGGAATTCTTGCGCTTGATGCAATCTTGCATTTGGCAAGTCGCAGCATCCCAACTGAGTACTGCCCAATCAATGTGACAAAACACATCCCCACACATCTGTCGTATGTAAAGGATCTACATGTATACAAAGATCGGATACCATGTGCCCAGTATTGACTGAATTACACCTTCCCTCTAACTTTACATAGAGACTATAGGCCTTTTCACACAAATGATGGAAACACACAGCTGTGATGTTGGGCACAGAGTGTCTGTTGCAAGGGTCACCTGCGATTGCATCGTAAGCTTTCACACGGTACAATGCAGCACGTTAGCCAACACCCCCTCCTTTTGCAGCATTTACATCGGTATCGCTGGCACTACGATACTCCTTGAACAGTGGAATTATAGGGCACCAGTGTTTTTTCCTGACATATATGGGCATACTTTTTTTGCAAGTTTCCACAAACATTTTTCGGACAAATTCGGCGATGATGAAACATAATTCGCCTGTTGGAAGCTGCCCTTGCTATGCACCTGTCCGTCTTCTAGATTTTGTAACTTAATTTCGTGACGATCCTTGGTGTTTTTTGTTGATCGGACTCACGAGTAGACATAGCAGCAACACGCTTTGTTCTGCCAGCTCCTAATAGCCCTGTTACCAGGGCCGAGTGTGAAGCTTTATCCTACATAATGTACGCTTCAGATTATAAACAAAAAACATCAAGTTCAATCACTAAAAATACAGTGAAGAAAATTTTTTCATTTTCAAGGCTCTAAGCGAAATTTTTAAAAAGAGAATGTAAAGTCCAATTTGTTGATAGCACTCTTGGCTCAAGAGGATAAAGCCCGAACTTCTTAGATCTGGTTACAGCCCCACTAACGTATATATACACACTGCACTGATGTTTGCAAGGGACCAGATGGCATCAAGAGTATCGCTTAATTGGTTGGTATATTTTTGGTAACTGCCATTTTGAATGATGGCAGGCCAAGGGCGTACACGAGTAATAGACTTCAACGCACACCGTCCTTGCAAAAATTGCACGCATTACATTCACACGACCAATCCTGGTGATAATCGCAAGGTTTTCGCATCTTTGCAAAATTTTGGAGGACGTCTGGATCTGTGTGAAGATCACACCCCTAGGGCCCCTTACGATTTGGTGACAGGGATACATTTTCACATGGCACTGTATTTGTATCTCTGTAATTGTCGCATCAATGCGATTTCATTGCAAAGGACCCCTTTTTTTCAGCACTCAGGTAGAGGGCCTTAAGGATCAATACATGAAAATAATGTGCATGTATACAGGCCCGAGTGATACCCAAATGCGATGGATTTGAAGGTTGAGAAAAAACACTAGTTGAATCTTGTTTGGCACCTTTTCTCAATACCACCATGTTGCAATGGGGAAGGTGCCACAATCTCGCTCCAAGAAACAGGGATTTTGAGGATCACTCAAATGATTCCAAAATGATACATTTAAGGTACCGTACATGTGTACATGTTCTGCCAGTGTTATCCCATTATGATTTGATTCTACTTTACAAAAAACACTTTGTAACTCACTTTGAAGATCGTAAGTGCATCAGTTACATGTATCAATGTTTAGTTTTGTCCAAAATTTACGTGTAAATAATCTTCGTGTGGACAAAACATACCCAGAATCATTGACTTCTTGCTGTACAACCACTGGCCAAGCTTTATGAAGTTTTATGAAGGCTAGAAAAATCACCAGGTCATTTGTCATGGAAGGAAAGTTTGTATTTGCAACTTGGCTCCGAGATGGCTTCATTCTGAGGTGACTCCACAAATTAATTTACAACTAATGGGGAGGCTGGCCTTCCATTCCTGATACACTAATGTCCATTTGTGGCATTTCTTGGCTCCCCTCCAAATCTACTATAGTTTACCTTAATTGAATTAAGTCTCCTACAAGAATTCAGCATCTGATTGACGATACCTCTTAAGTCATAATGTCTTCATTGCAACTTAGATTTGTGTAATTTTCTCCTATTCATGATTCACCGTGTGCAAATGAATCTCAGGGTATTTCAGCACCTCAGTAATGGTGCATGTAGTCTGTCTTCATAAACATTTAAAGATTTACAGGACTGCTTTCCTACCTGTACATGTATGTTTATTTGAATTTTGTACTAATGACTGGGAGTGTTTCAAAATTACCTACAGTACATGTACATATATTACCCCTGTTCACAGGGCCATGTGTATTAGTACTTGATGTAAAATCATACGGGGCTACATGTGTATTTGACAAGTGATAGCAATGTTGCACAATACACATAGATTCTTGTACTGTACATAGAAGTTTTCTGAGCTGTACAAGCTTAATGAAAGAAAAAACCTTCATTCAAACACATGTACATGTATGTGAAATATGAGCTCTCAATTCTAAAATCTGATATGGACTTCAGGGTACACGCAGATGGCATAATCTGTGTACCTTGCAACGGAATCTGCATTCCGGTAATTGCAGAGTTTGCATGCATACATGTACACTGTATGCGCAGGATAGCTACACACACAGTCTCTGGGGACTGGTGGAAAAAAAAACCACATGCCACCAGCAAGAGGCATCTGCAGATTGTTTTTCCCAAAGGGAGCAAAGAAACTCGCCAACATTAAAACTTCAAGCTGCGTGACTGTGGAAGCCCATGTTATGACACTGGTTCATGTGATACTCCCGGCAGGGGAGGCTGGGACGCTGGGACGGCTCAGCTGACCGCATCAGGTTTCGCGGCTAACATGTTGGTGTACAGACCCCCCCACCAAAAAAAAATGCCATCCGGTTGTTGACGCTGACAACATCGCTTCGGAGACCACATCGTGTTGAGCTTCATATCATCCAATGTGTCCCTTTGGTTTTTGTTTTTTGTCATAAAGTGACAAAATGACTGAGCTCTTATACACGTTAAGGCAAATATGATAAATACATCTGTACACAATGTACGATAATAGGAAAATAATGGTAGAAGTACATGTACATGTACCTTTTTATAAAATAATAGGCATAAATTTGCAGTGTTTCGTACATGTACCCTCTTCTATTCAGGCAGTACATCGCCTACACTGCCTTCTCCCCTGATGATCATGTTGAATGAGCCCGAAGCTGCATTCGCATTTGAATCCCCCCCTCCTCCGATACCAAAAGCTGGATACGCTGTTGATTAAAGTCTAACCCTATTCACCTCCTTCAAGAATCGTGGCCAATGCCAGAGGAGCACCATAATCAAAAAACTTGTTTTGTGTAGAATGTATTAACCACAGGGCTATAGTAAATTAATACGGGTAGAGTACTAACTTCTCAGTCTCTGTGCGGGGAATAATTGACGCCATCCTGGGCGCAGACATTTTGAATCCATGCGTGTGCTTGTAGAACATCAGGTAAAAAGTATAACAAATTACTTTAAATGCAACACATATCGGGTTCCAATCAAATTGGACTGCATTTGCATTGTCCGCGCAGAGAAAAATGAAATGCTCATCTCCTGACTGCACGTTAGGCTTTGTTGACGCATAGTTTTAGAATACAGACACAGATATGCAAATATTCGTACAAAAGCTGTAAAATGTTTTGAGGTTTCCCGTAGGTCTGTGAGAAGACATGGATGCACTCAGCAGGCATCACTTTGTACATGAGTCAGCGCTCACATTTTTTAATGATAGCTCTAGGCCTATAGTATTTACAGTAGCAAGACAGGTGGGCAGCCGAAATGTCTCACACGGCATGTACATGTAAGCTGATTCTGATTTCTTTTCATTTTAATTTCACTGGAATAATGCAGTGACTGAGCCATACTTTAGCTGAGCAGTTACCTGATTAAAATTGGGGCCAAGCAATGGCACTTGTAACTCAGAAATTTCTGCTATTGATATACGCATAGATGTCCTGCATGTACATTTGTACCATGTACAAATGGTGTACACATGTACCGCTCACTTGCCAGCCAGGCATACATGTATACTGGTACATTCAGGACTAAAAACTAGCTGTTTCCGGTGCACACCACTCCAATTAATTAATAAACTCTGTGATGTACATGTACATGTAAATCTCAAAATGCTTCCCCCTGTAGCCCCAATGTCAAAAGCAGCCACTTGTGTCCATTATTCAAACAATTGATGAAAAAATTCTGGGTAGTCAAATCTCTCTACGGTTTCTTCAATACTTGGTCAATTAAATTTTCAGCTCTAAGCTTGTTCGTGGGCAACGTGTTCCCTACTGACTGTAAATATTGGCGATGTAGAGAGCAACTACATGTTCTTGGTCCCCTAGGACTAACCCCCATTCCCAGCCTTGTCGACAGTAATTGTGGGAAAACAGGATGTGGCTGAGAACAGTGAATTATGATGGCATTTGTTTTTTTCATTTTGTTTTTGATTTACATGTAAGTTTTACAGTTTCTTTCGGAAGCACAGCATGTCTGAATAAATAGCTTCAGGGATGCCAGATGACACCTCTCTCACACCAGGGGTGTTTCTCAGAGAACTCAATCGAGCTGGTTTTGTTTATGGGGGATGATCACCCTTGGTGTAAGCGATCTTTTTAATTATGGATGGCTGTTTGTCCGATAACCCTGATGACATCAACGTGATCAGCTTAAGCGTAAGCTAAACTGATGCTGAGAAAGATGGATGTAAACTTAGCCCTTCATATCAGATTTGAACTTATATGTACAATTTCACCTTTATGTACCGATATATGTATTCTGCATTGCCATCAATATCAAATTCAGTTTTAGTAACTACCGTAGGGGCACACACATGACCCATGGAGCTGACAAGTAGGACATGCTGCTGGGCAAAGCTTATGTGTTAAGTATGGGAACCAGTCCCAACCAACACAAATAGCATGAAATTCTGGCTGGTAAACCCTTCTGGCAAATTAGTTTTTTCCCCTGCTTAGCAGATTTTTATGTGAACAACTCTAATCTGAAATCAAAAGTTAAGCAAAAAAGTTATCACAGCCGACATTGTTTACTACTTAGGTACTGACACATACATGTATCTACTGTACATAAATTTGTTTTGAGTCAATTTTACCTTTTTGGGGGGGTTTGTTTTTTGTTTTGGTTTTTTAGCCAAAGAGTGAACTACTTGTACATGTACAGGCTTGTAGTTATTAGTCTTTAGCCTCACATGAGGTCTGATGACTTACCGCTATAATGAGCAGACTGTCATCTACCGGTTCATTTGTTCAGACAGACGAGGTAAACCATCCCAAAAATCATAAGAACATCAGTGTCTCACCACAGTTTTACCCTCTGGAATAGCTTGCTTAAAAGTCCACATCACACATGGTAATCAATTGGGTCTTTTGTCAATACTGGTGGCCCTTGAATGATATTAAACATAAATTCCACTCAGTGGTATCTGTGTGACTAATACAGGTGATGGCAGAGACATAATCTAAAGATACCATCGTGGGAGGAGCTGTATGCCTCTCTCTATCATGAATGATTACTGAGCAATCCTGCCACATCTCCTCATGTCAGACGTCGAATTCTCTTCCCCCTCCCCCCCCCAAATATTTGCATGTACATTGTACATGGAGATCATAGACGTACAATGCAGGGCAGAACGGTTCGTGCCTAATGTGGCAAGGCTGATTCGGGTGCACGAGCCACGTTCTGAGGCAGGTATTCTGCTCCCTTCCCAGGAGCCTTCTTGTGTCTCCCCTTCCCCTCTTCTCCCTCCCTCCCCCCCCCGGAAAAAAAAAGAAGTAAAAATGATGACGGGCCACGACCACGAAAGATGTCAGCTGGGGAGGCAAACACTCACTGGAGGTGACAATTTGACAGGCATGTGACAGTTGCAGAATACACCTTTCAGGGTAGACTGAGAGGTGACGTGAAAGTGAGGTGGGGTACACAAAATGAAGATGCATACAGCTCAGTGTAAACGAAACGCGTACAGGGTTACTTTAAACTGTTCTTGAAAGGACGGTGGGGGTACTGTGTCCATGTACGTTGGTCCGTGTACATGTACATATATATCAACTCGTTTGTAATGCACCAAGGACTGTATAATTTCTGTCATGGAGACATGGGATGTGAAGCATGGTACATGCAATTTCATTTTTATTGTAAGTCTTCTTCAGGGACAGGAGGCTGATTGCTGCCAATCTGCAGAAATCACCCCGCAGAGAGGTTTTTCTAAAGGACAACAATGGCATCAAAACGCAAACTGTCCAGTCCTAGTAAGAGGTTTTTTTTTCCTTCTCTCTTTTGAGGGGGAAGTCCAGACGCCTGATCAAGAATCAACCCTGAGGATCACAGGAACTCAAATCACGTTCCTCTCCAGCGCTACAGTGAATTCTATTTTTTCTACTTGGCAAAACAATAAAATTAACATTAAGTAATCTCGAAACAAGGAAAGGGCGGCCTATAAGGCAGAATATAAAAGTGAATCTCATGAAACTGGAAAGTTGTTATATCTGACTACTGTATACAGTATTCCAGCTGGCCAATTTTCAATAACAGCCACAGTTTCAGCTGAATGCACATTTTTGCAGCCACTTAGGTTTTTATGCAGTTCATTTTTTCTTGCTAACTGCTCAGGATTACAGGCAAAAATTGTAAACTGACTGACAGCTGGCTACATGTAGAACCCTGATTTACACAATACAATGCACATGTACTCTTCAGAACAGATATGCAGAGTTTGGTACATGTCGGTGTAGTACATGTAAACTGTACTTCATGTCCTTTTTCTGTGTTTTGTTTTTTGTTTTCGTTTTTTCTCCCCAATTTGACCCTGCATTTGTTGAGGATCAGTGTCAGCAAGAGGAAATAATGTGGGCTTGAAGTGGAAGCCTCACTTCCTGAAGGTGATCACTAAATGTCAAAGTTTCACAGTGACAACAGCCCATGACAAAGTCCCATTTGGGAGCAAAGGTCGGGTCATTTTTCTTACATGTGCCTGTGTACACTCACCCTGTACCTGTACATTTAACCGTATTCCTCTGGTTCTGATAACAATTGGATTTGAAGCCATCCTGAAATAATAGGGTCTCTTTGCGCATAAATACCAAGGTTGAGCAATCAAAAATCATCATGGGCAAAAAAAAATTAATAAAATTGTGTACTGGGTAAATATTGGCAGGTTAACGATTATAATAGGTAACAATTTCATATTATTTTAATTATGTGAAATCCTACTATTTAAAAACTATAGCCTCTTACATACGTATCAAAGCAATCATACAATAAACTCCGGCTAAGTTGGCACCCTGGGGACCCCAAAATTTGTGACTTATGCGAAAGCTGACTTCTACTGTAAGTCGTCATTTTGCCGACCTTCATGAAATGATGACCTTTGCATATGTACAAAAATGTACACAAACGTAATTGGGTTACAATGCTCAAAATATCTAGTCTGAGCACGGAAGAAGGAAGACACAATGAAATATGCAACATGGTTTGCAATGCTCCAAAGTTTTGACACATGCAGGGATTGGATTTTGTGAAGCGCAGCGGTCCATCAGTGCGAACAGCACGTCTGCATTTACATGTACATGGACCAGTAAGCGCTGAATTCGCCCGGTGACAGCCCAACAAAAAATTGTGCTTCACTGGACCGCTGAAAATACGTATACTAAAACCTTCAAAATACATGAAAGCTGAAAATACCTAACCATAGAGGGGAAGTTGGTTCTGTGAATGAGCTCATTCACTGAAGTATTTCAGATCAGAAATATTTGATCACTTCATGTTTTTGATGTGTCAAAGTTCAGGTTGTACTTTGAGCTGTCGCGGTCGTCACTGGGTCCCGGCCATTCCATGCTGTTCTTGCTATTTTTTACGGTAGGAACCCGCGTGCCACACATGCTTAATCAAGTCTTGTGCATTTCTACCACACTGCGCTCGCAAGGCAACTTGTCTCATGCTTGGACCGTGGGAAAGCAGAAATGATCAATTTTGACTCCTCATACCCTACTATCATACAAACATATTATTGGCAAGAAAAATCAATACCATTTTACATAACATGTACACATGTATGTGATATCCTCTAAATGTACACGTGCATGTAGAGAAAGGTCTGGGATAAGTCCGTGGTAGCAAAGCATGCAACACTGTGCTGGAATGTGTCCTGACTGTAATGCTACATAAACACCAATGCAGCGTTCACGAACCGTGCCAATAAACGGACATCGCCATCTGACTTTCACTTATACACTTCTTGCAAACCACAGTGCAGAAGTTGATGCCGATGAGGGATTATTATAAACGCTGACTTAAACAAAGGATTTTCTTGTGCTTTTTTCCAAATGGGACTGGGAGTAACATGCTGACGTAGGCAAAATGACGACTTAAAAATAAAACTTATGGAAACACATTAGAGACAATCGGGACTTTCGTAAGACTGCCAACTTGAGCAATTTGCTGAGTTGTACGATGTCAACTCAGCCAGAGTTTACTCTATTTAAAATAGGGATGCCAGTCGCGTTCTTATCCAGAGCTTCAACATGTGGCCAGAGAAGCCTAACATGGGCCTACACCAGGTTAATGCATAAATCTAGCCCAATTTTTTACACGAGAAGGCCAGAAATCAGGCTTTTGCTGACATCTGACATCCCTGTTCAAAAAATGAGCACACTTACACAGTACACAAAATGGTACCAAATACAAATCAGCATTTTCCATTTACAGCTTTTGGAGGAGTTCATTCCCATGATAATCAAGGTTTAAGGGACACAATGTCAAAAAAAATGTCAGTTCTTATTCTTTCATACACATACTGTACATGTAACTCATTTTTCATTTTATAATTTAACTGTCATAATACTAGTACACATCATTTGTTGCCCAATAAAAAAAGACAGAAATCTTTACCCAAAGGGCCAGTTTCAACGCATGTGGCATTTTCCATTTTCCTCAATGTTACATTTTAGTCGGAAAGGTCCGGGAGTCGTTTGGTCACCCTGCAGGCCTTTGTGGACACCTAGTCCAGGTTGGACGACGTCTACATTGCATTGTGACTAACGTCCAGGGTATGAAAGTCCTCCTACTATGCAAAATTTTTTTTAACAGTTTTTTCTCACATTTTTACCTGACAAAGACAGCTCAAAATGTCGTTCACAAATGCCTTGTATCCTGAATTCCATAAATGCTGTGTTGAAATTACTAAATACACCCGTGGAAAACGTATTTTGCAGGAAATTCTGCGAAACTCCACGCTTTCCATCGCCATTCGTTAAAGATCTACATACACATTTGTCTGACACGCGTACTCGCACATGCACGAAATGCAAAGTAACCAAGTGCCCCTTATGCATACGCTGAAGAGCCGTGGGCGTGAAGAAGTTGCAGATAAGGCCATGTCCGAACAGGTTTCCAAAGAAACGACTAGGTCTATTGTCTGCGCATCTCCACGTATTTGTAATGGAACGAAGATCTAGACCTAGCTGTAGACAACATGTATAATTGACAGAATGTTGGCCGAGCTTGGAGGTCATTTCGCACACGCGCGAATGCATACTACCGCACAAACGTAGGTCGTTAACGAATTTCAGCGGAAAACGTGGAGTTTCGCAGAATTTCCTGCAAAATACCTTTCGTATACTTTTCGTCCGCGGGCATATTTAGTAATTTCAACACAGCACGTATGGAATTCAGGATACAAGGCACTTGGGAACAACATTTTGAGCTGTCTTCATCAGGTAAAAATGTGAGAAAAACTGTTGAAAAAAAATTCGCATAGTAGAAGATCTTAAATACCCCCCTGGACGTTATTCGCAATGCAATGTAAACGTCATCCAACCTAGACTAGTGGACACCTTGCTTTCTGACACAAAATGCACACACGTACAAAGAAGCGTACAATGTATTCTAAAACTTTCACACCTTGGACGGCCTGTTTTTCCAAAGGCAAAATATGGATTACCCTGTCTTCAAACGCTAGCTAAAACCCTTGTGGAATTGCATGCAGTCCACACATCTCCAAAGGGCATAAAGCACATGTACATGTAGGCCTACTGCTGGTTTCTCCTTTGGAAACACGGCAAAACCATGCCGGTTATGTGCTTCCATTTCTCATTCAATATCTCATTAATTTCCAGCCAAACAGCATTTTCTAAGAAAGTGCACTTACATGTACGCCCTGAAATTGCACTTGTCAAAGGCCTTTCTGAAAATGATCGTCTGATTAGAACATTTTTCATTATGCAGAACCCAATCTCTGTCTGCTGTGATAATTCCCAGTATACTGGTAAGCAATCCACTGACAACATTAGAGCCTTCCTCAGAAAAATCTCATCAAAAGGATCATCTGATCTCCATATATGATTTACATGTAAGTAATTGCATGTACATATACGTATGTACATAAACTTATGAATGGGCATTGGTTTCACTATAGAGTACCGGTACATGCATGCAGATTTACCTGAGTATGCAGTCTATGTACAATGTATATTACATGTACATGTACTTACCGGGTGCAAGATGTACAGTACGCGTACATGTACAAGTAGCGTACATGTACATGTGTACATGTACGTTAAGCATGTATGGATATGCACTAGTACATGTAGTTTACATGCACTGTACATGTACATTTACCCACAAAATCCTTGGTACTGGTCATGTTTGGAATATATGTGTATGTCCTTTTTAAACAAAATTGTATGGTACATGTACATGTGTGTGTTCGCGAACAATACTGTATGCACATAAATTTGCATGGCTGAGATGCAAATTACGCATACATACACAATGACCACTTTTTAAAGTCTTCAATTCAATTTGGTAGAGGCAATTTTGCAAGTTTTTGCCCCCCCCAAGAATTTATATGCAATAAATAATCTTGTAGACATAATACATCCTAAACTTAACGCGTCAAGGAGAAAGCATAAGGCAAGGCTGTTCCCCCTAACCCTTTGTCAGGACTTTAAAGCTCTGGTGATGAAATAAATTAATCAAAATTCCATCCTGGCAAAGTGCTGAATTATCGGCAGGGATGCTGTGTATTATTTACAACTTCCGCCGAGAGATTTGTGTACTGTGGGCGCTGTCTGACACTTGGCATGTCTGCAGCCAGCAAAATAAAATATGTGCTCTAGGACAAAAGTGACATAGGCACCGACCGACCAGCAAGGCACACAGGCACATGGCAGAGTGGTGTTTAACTATTGAGCCAGGCACAGGTAACAGAAGACAGTCAATCACACTGAATGTGGATTGCAAATGATAATGATGTGTAGTTTGGGGGCGTTAATAGCCTTTTATCACAAGGAAGCCAGTCTTCGTCATGCTCCCTGAATCTATCTCATTCAAAGCAATCTGTCAAATGGGCTTTGCCAGATTATTTTGAGTTCCATGCCTCTCTTTCATTTGCAAAAGGGTTACTTAAAACAAGTACTGTAGATATGATAAATCTCAAATTTTAAATTATTCATTATCATAACTGAATTAATCTGTAATAAACTTCATTTTTTGCTTTCATTTTATTCTTAGGTTCACAAAATAAAAACTTGCTTTCAATTCAATATTGCTGATTTATAAGTAAGGTCAATCAAAAATGCTTACATGTACATGTACATACCGGTACATGTACATGTATATGTACAACATGTGACACAAGGGGACAAACTGCAGACTTTTAAATGGGGTACATGTGAATATTTAATGTCTACATCAAATTTGTACATGTACCGGTATAAGTAACATACATGTAGATCTGGTATGACCTGCCTGCCAGTGAAAGTGATTACACTAAGTTGAGAGGTTGCAAGTACATGTACCAGTAAGACAGAATGGGAACAAATGTGGTTGTGTCACAACGGTACCCTTTCTCTAGCATGTTAGTGTTCCACTTCCCACCTTCCCAAACTTTCATTTTTGTGAGAAACGAACCCAAATCAACCTCTTCCTCAGTTTCCACATCAGATGTTCCAAATCCTACCGAATCCTTGCTTTATCCGCTCCGAGTAAAACAAGAGAGGGCGTGTTTGTGACATGTGCGTAGCAGCCGTGCTATGATCAATTGGTGGGAACTCACCAAGCGCTTCTAGTGCAAGACAAACTAACCGCGCTTGCCCAATGTCTGTTGGAATGTAGTCTTTGCGAGTGTACCGAGCACATGCACAAACCTGATTGAAAACTTCCCACCAGCCTGTCTCTTCTTTGCTGGTTAGAGTGAAATAGACCCGCTGTACTCAGTAAGTCACGAGACCTATAGCGGGTATCAAACATCAACAAACATGGGTGCCCCCCACAGCGAAGTGTGTCATAAGTGTCATTTACCGAAACAAAGCTGACGTTTGGTACTAGTAAAGTACTCAGACTACTGATGTGCTGAGTGCTATACTGAAAATTGGCTTTATTTTTGGTAAACAACACTTAAAACACACATTGCTATGGGAGGTTGTCATGTTTGTTGATATTTTAGACCCACAATACAATGTACATGTAGGTCACATGACTTAGCGGGCGTGATTATTTTTGGAATATAAGCCGCGGCTTATATGTCAATTCTCATGCAGAAAAATGTCTCTGCGGCTTATACGCTGGGCAGCTTATACAGCAAACTTTGAAGGATAAAATCAGTCACACCATGGTCACCAAAGCCACGGCCGGGCTACGCGTACCACGTGCAGGTGACGCAGTCGTGTTTTCATTTGTTGCTGTTTACATCTGAAAACTAAAACCTTAGAGAATAAATGAAAATTCAAGCTGTCCGAATTTCAAGTTACATGTACCAACAGAATTGCCAAAGTCATGGAGTCATGAAATACATTCATGAACATGTACGAGATCTTAAACTTTACTTGCTTTGCTGTGACACATTTTTTGGTGATTATTTTCCCACTTTTCATTGGATCTCACGGCCCACATGTAGTTATTGCAGACATTTATTGCATCATTTTACTACGATTTTTTTTTATTGTTGTAACCTAAAGATTTCTTTCTACCGTTAAATATAAATCAACTGCTTCAATGGTGTACCTTTGTGTGGCAGATCTTTTATTAGGGTTGCACCTGTAGTGGAGACATTGACGTACTGTACATGCTGTACGGTGGTGTCCTTCGTGGTCGGATCGTCAGTGCTGCGGTATGGCTTATGCACCGACTTTAAATCTTAATTTGCAGATTTTTGTGTGCTGTGGCTTATACATTGGGTGGCTTACATTCCAAAATTACGGTAATCAGTCTATTCAACTTGTGGCAGACATGTCTCCCAAATGCAGAGGCGGTGGAATTTTCCTCGAAGGCCTTTGGAAAGGAAAAATGATGAGCTTTCTTGGAGGCAATATCAACAAAATTTCCATAAAACACACTAACCTGCTTGGCCCAGCATCTTGTAAAATCTGTACTCTAGATGGAGCTGAGGTGCTCTTGATTTCATTGGTTCCTGTTACAAAACGAAAAGGAGAAAACTGAGAAAGGGGGGGTCAACATGGTTCGTTCAGAAACATCAATTCCTAATCAAATTTACATGTATCTCTTCATTTCCAAAATACAGAAATAACTTCAACCCAGCATTAAGTTCTCTCTGATGAATTTATACATTGGGCTTTGGTTTAGTGATTCATACTACATGTGGTATAACTTAGTAGTCATCACTCTCTTCACATCAGCATGCAGATCTCCCATTTCAAAAAGAGAACGGTGAAACATTATTTATTTTGACTCATGGAAACAGCAAGTTCTGTCATAGTCTGAAATATTTAACAGTGATCAAAATACACAGTGATTCACATTCGATGATTCAATACCATTTACACATGCACACATATGTACAATGAGTATAGTTTGTACTAAAGGAATAAATATGTTCTTGGCTGGTACACCATTGGTAAAATCCCCTAAATTGGACTGCTGTATAATTCTCAAATATCTTACTTGAAAGAAAGTAAATGACAGCCTCAATCAGTTTGTCAAATATTTCCGCCCAGAAAGCTGTAGTTTTCGAGAAAACCGAAAGTGTTGTATAAGAGTTCGTTTCACTTTGCACATCACGTTCTTTAAAGTTCTCTGCTAGTCAAGACCATTGTTGTGGTTAATAAATCTGTATTCAATACAAAACAAGAACTGTGTCCATTTTTTGTTCATTTCCATCGGTTCGACGGATTTGGCAATTTTTTTTGTATTTTTCATGTCCCCCACTTTCCCCATTGAAAACTCTGAGTAATGTAATGCAACGTGTGATGCAATGACATCACGTAAATAACCCGATGTTCAAGGTAGGGGCCACTGGCCTGGCGTTACGCGTGGACTGACTGAAGTATTGCCGAGGTATCGTGCCTTGAAATTTGGCCACAGCAAGCGATAATGCTGACTAGATGTGTCGTTGTAGGATGCAGCAATACACCAAAGGACGGTGTACGCCTGCACAGGTTCCCAAAAGACCCGGCATTACGGAAAACCTGGACAGCAAAAGTGCACTTGACCAGGGCAAACTGGGATGGGCCGTCCTCGACGAGTGTCATCTGCAGCGACCATTTTACAGTCGATGACTTCAAGAAAATGCTCCACGAAGAGTTTGGAAATCACCTGGGCTGAAAAATACAGCAGTCCCAAGCAGAGCTGTTAAACTCTTCCTCTGAAAAATTGGCTTCAAAATCGCTCTCCAAAACTTCAGAATCTGCCATTGCTGACTGAAGTCTACACGATACGAAGAAAGGCGAACGTTGTAGGTGTTGCATGGAGACGCGTGGTAAGGTTGTTCTTTACGTGATGTCATGATATCAACATCAGCGCATTCAGTGTGAGGGGATGGGGGGGGGCAGGGCACTCTATCAGAAATTCTGTATTTTCAATGGCTAATATTACCACTAATTTGACTCCTCTTTCTTATCTCAACCATGTTTGTAATGACCATTATGATTTTTTACATTAAATAGCTGAGAACCTTTAACCCTTTAATGCTTGTGCACACCAAACAATGCATGTAGCCATTGTTTGGCATGCACTAGGGTTTATCCACTACGAACACACGGCAAGGGTACCCCCCCATTTTCTCTGAATGATGCAATCTACATGTACATTCAGAATTTGCATCTTAGCATGAACAGGAAAAAAGCCCTTTCTAGCTCGTTATAATTGAGCTCTGAAGACAAATGACACTGCGTTCGATTTGGATGCTTCCATATTCATTTGAATAAATAAAATCAGAGAAAACATGTTTTCCTTAGTGGTGCTTTTTAAATGAAGACCAGCCAAGTGCAATGTACATCTTTATTTCCTAATTGATACTAGTGATTTGAATTAACTGTACTACAAAAATTTAATTCTGAACAGAATGAACAGATATTCCGCCCTCTGCTGATAGCAACAATAACAAGCTCCGAGTTAAAAGGAAAGGAAAGGAGAGAGAGAGAAAAAAAAAGATCTTCGCTATTTGCGGCCAGTCCCTGTGGGTCTAGGCATTATTGCCATGATGATGACTCTTGGATGCATCACATCTCAGTGATGTGATGCATCATACATTACCTTGGGCTGATTTTTTTAAAGAGGCAATATACAGTATCTCAGTATGCTGTGGCCATCATTTGTAATTCGGTCGTGCCAACTCCTCGCACAAGTAGCTTTCTAACTTTGTTCTAAAAAAGATTTAGTTTGGTTGGCTTTCAGGCCGAGGGGAAACAGGTC
Organism: Acanthaster planci; assembly: GCF_054643075.1. Lineage (NCBI taxonomy): Eukaryota > Metazoa > Echinodermata > Asteroidea > Valvatida > Acanthasteridae > Acanthaster > Acanthaster planci. The sequence continues at coordinate 10,963,111 of NC_141781.1, forward strand.
ACCCTAATGCATCGTTTCTGGCTATTCTTTTTTTTCATCACAAAACCATAAAGCACACTCGTCATGTAATTGCAGGTACATGTACATGTTGGTAGGAACAGTGCATGCACATGTCATAATGGATTGAAATTTCCAACATTTAAGTGGGTGTGGTCTTTCAAGTGGCAATCTTGTGTGGTGATGAACATATACCGTACGGTGCTTCAGCACGCCTGTCGCAGCATAGTGCATACACTGAGTTAATGTTAAAGTACTCGTGCCCATGTACATGTACACTGCTTCATTCGAGAGCTGAACTAGGATTAAGACCCATTAATATGAGTGACCTCAAGAAAATCAATGGGACAGTTTAGTACAAAGAGAAGCACAGGTGCCCATACACAAGATACTCGTAGGTACCAGTGCAGTCAGATTTCCTTTTCCAAAACACATTTTTGCATTCGTATGACCATACCAGTACGGACTCATTCTGGTGCACGACCACATTGGGCCGACTTGCATTTGTTGGTCAGTTATAAGTACTGATTAATAACGCACCCACTTTTGACACTTGAGGGGCTCCTTAACGGCAGATTTTACATGCAGGCACCTGTACCGTACATGTGTGAAGCGTTCTACCCACCCACGTAAAACTGGATGTTAGGTTTCCGTTCCCCCCCCTTTGCAACATCATTACTTGCTTTCAACTTGCTCCCAATATAATGTAAGCAATTTATTCCAAGTAAGGAAATGATCAAGAGCACTCTCAACATTTTCATAACTGAAGTGAAAGATACAAGGCAGTTGGCGCAACAAATTAATTGGCGCAATAAAAGACTGTCAAGCAATCTTTGCCTGTCAATGGGGGGGAGACCTTCTTGAAATACAATCCTAATTCCACTTATTAAGAACCCCCGATCAATAATAAGAGCACTGGCCATACAAGCGCTGAAAGCACCCATCCAGGAGCTGAATGGGGGGATTTCTATTATGGAGACCAGACTGCCAGACTGCCTTGCCTCCCTTGGAGACAATCAAACACATCAACTTCTGTGTACAAAACTAGCACAAATCCCCTTCTCAGGTACATGTAGGAATCTCAAGGAGTTTCCAAGAAGTGGTGCAAACTGCAAGGTGGAGCAGTTAACACCTGACTGAATTTCTAATTAACCCTGGTGGTGAGGAGTCCTCCCCCCTTCCATTTCAGCCGCAACTTCAGTTAAAAGCCTTTTCTTACAAATTCTCAAGAAACAGCTAGAATGTGAGCGTCTGATCCTGTAGACAAAAAGAATGCTCAGAAAGTAACCAAAAGTCTAAATGAGGCAGTCACAGAGTTGTGTAACATCAGAAAGATAAATCTCCTGTGCATACATGTACATGTACACAGGTACATTGTACATGTACATGTACACGTACATGTGTACATCATGTTGCAAATCTATGGATAATATAAATACAAAGACAACATAAAGTACATGTGCTCATGTGTACGGTCATGTGTAAAGTGTTTCATGGTGATTAGCGCATGGCATGTACATGTACTGTACATACACGTACAGTAGTACTGTCCATACATGTATTTGGATCTAAATACTATCATGATGTATACATGTATGGGGGTATCATATGGTGACATCACTGCACCTCTGATCGATGATGCTTTGATTATTATATAATGCATCCAATTTTGGCCTGACATTTTTCATTCCCCTTTAACACACTGTGGCTCTTTGGACAAAACCACAGGCTAATGAATATTTACCTGCCCAGCCACTTACACTCACAAAACCACAGCCCCAACATGCAGTGCAAGCGGGCAACCCAACCACAGATATGAATACAATATATCTCAATCAGGGAAACTCCTTTGTCTGGCCATGTTTGGGTTGTCTGGAGCCCTGGGGGAGACGGCTCACCCACAGTTGCTCAAGGTGGGCTGGCAGTGGAACAAAACAAGGAAGAAAAGCCTTGGATGTGGACCAGGAAATCCTTCTGTCAATGGTAGCAAAAGGCTGGAGGCCAATTACATGAATACCCAATGTACATTGTACCCTTTTGTTTGAGGTGATACCTACATGTACATGCATGGACTCATGCCTGTTCTGCCATGTTCATGAACATGTACTGTACATGTCTGTGTGTGTACACAGGTCTGTAAAATGGTATATGTAGGCCTATCTCACATACTGGCTTTCATATACCCTCCAAACTACTGGTACAAGTATTTCAACTGTAACTTAAATTCTTCACCAATGTCCATTGCCATGTGCAGGATGCTCCACAACATTACCATTGAACTCATGGAGGAAGGATCTATACCAATGTTTAAATGTAAGGTGGTTTTAGTGTTCAGGCAAGGCAATCAAGTGGCAGATGCCAGTGAGGCAAATGGTCTCGCTGAAAATGCTTTGTGAACACAAAGCTGGACTACATATATGCAGTACAAAGTCTGTGGTTCACTGTGTCTCTATGAACAAAAGTGAGATTGGGAGCTACCAGTATAGCCCCCCCCCATTTCGCACATGTGCACAATACCGTGGCTCACTTTTGTTAACTCCACCTTCATTTTTAAACTTACCGGAACTAGCACAGCCGGCAAGGTTTCAAATTCATTTCAGTTTAGTAACATTTAATTCCACAATGTGAAGACATCATCTTAAAAGCCAGAGCTGGCGGTGAGTGACCAACGATACGGGACAAAACAAGACACAGATTTAAAAAAAAATCAGAAACAATAACAATTAAATATAACAGTCCAACAAAGTAAACGAAACTGATAATAAAAACTTAGAAACAATACCAACACAATGTAGTTAAATATCTAGGTACATGTAGGAAAACCAATAAATAACAGATATGAACCAGCTTGTGAAGTAAGTACATGTAACTTGTGAATTTAGTAGGAATACTTTCAGTTTTGTTATGTACATGTATTTGAATGTATTATTTGAAGGGCAAAGAGTTATAGAGGGTGAAAGATACATGTACATGTAGTTGCAGTTATTTGGAAAAAAAAATCCACAAAAAGGAATTGTGCGTGTTGAGAAAAAGTTGTTCCGACTTGAGGTATATTTTATTTGTGATGGACAATCCGTTACAAACCACAAAAATCACATTCTTATTCCGATGTGCTTGCTGAACAAAGCCGTGTTCAACCTACACTGTACAAGTGCGGCTACCAACACACGTACACGTACAAAGCTGTTGTACATGTACACGTATGTTAACATACTGTCAAGATCAGGTGACCTCTGCAATATAACTGGCAATGAAAGGAGGTAATATTAGGGTTTGCATATGGACACAAGGAATGAAATGCACAGCAGACATCGGCTTTGCATGTACACTATCCAGGGACGAAGAGTGTGTCATATTTTTCCATCTACACATATTGCATGTACCGGTATTCATATGTTTTTTCTATTGATTCTGTCCACTGTACTGAAACCTGGATGCTCTTTTTACAAGAGCGGGAAAAAATCATGTCTGCTGTACATGTACACATTACCATGAATGCGATAAGATAAATTTCCCCTGGGCAGCGGAGCAATTCACTTAATTGTTGCTGTGAGCCAAATTCCTGGTACCGGAGCTGTAGCGTAAACGAATACATGTGCCCACAAAATGGGAGAAGTCGTGACAAGCTGCGCACATAAATTTGCCTACTTTCTCCTGACTGAATGCGCACTCCTGTTGATTACGGATTTACATTGGTCTCTCGTTGGTTAACATTAATTCATCCTGAGGGGGGCAATCCAATACCCGGAATCTCTCCCACCAGAAAGGGGGGTGAAAAAAAAAATGACCTGTTAAAAGTCGTAAACTGGGCTAGTTAATACCACTGTTTGGGGTTCATAATTGCAGCGTTGAATAATGTCCCTCTTAATTCAGGTGATTGATGTTGGGGATAGGCCTGTGTGTGACTATTAAATGCCCTGATTGGCCTTAGCTTCAGGAGACACTGCAATAAACAGTGCTGCCCCCACCATCCATTCATCACCCGCCTCCCAAAACATTCACAATTTGTCAAATAAACAAGGAAGCACGGCTAAATAAATTGAATGTGAAAATTCCACCACTGAAAGAGAAATTGAGTGGGGCAACATTGATTCAGAGGAAGGGAAATGAGATAACATAAGGGAAGGACGACTATATAACCAGGGGAACAAAACAAAAAAAAAACACAAGTATACGTAAATAAACAAAATTAATACATACAAAACTGATATACAAAAAATGGAATGTACTGTACAGCTTTAGCCTTACCTAAAAATTAGCCTCACAATTCTATAATAACCTGCATGTACCAGTACATGCACTGTACGTGTATGCACCAGTACACATTCAACACTGAACTTCTGGTTTCAATTTTGAGAATCATCAATTCAAGTGATTACAATACCATGAAAGTACCCCCAAAGATGTGTGTCAATACTGCCAGGTGTTTCAATGGGCAGAAACTCTTCACGCGGTGCACAAAGCTCTATACAATTTTGAAGCTCAGACACAACCCTCTATGAAACTATCCTACCCTGTCCTTTCAGCAAAAGCTCCCACCAACATGATTTAAAATCTGAGAAAGCAAGCTGGGAGAAAATCAGTTTTTAAAATGCGGCACATCAAACTTCAAATGCATGAATTACTTTACTGTTTTTACACAAACAAGCCAGAAGACAAAAGAAAACCAGACGGTGTAAGAAGGTTATCTAAAAATAATTAAAACCTACATGTAAAAAAAACACGAAAGGAAAATTCTCTGACCAAAAACGGTCTACGTGATTTTGTTTTGCACTGGAAAACTTGCATTCACTGAATGACGTCCAATGTTTTCCAACACATGTACTTCCAGAGTTATTCCTTTATCATTTGATGGCTTCGATCACAATTATTCCACATACATTCAAGTTCATGTAGACCTTGGTAAGTAATCCATTTTGATGAGGTCTCACATCGCACACTCCATAATCATTCCTTAATACTTTAGTCCTTCCCTGCAGCAAACAATATTCTCAAATCCTTTGACTTTATCATCAGAATGTCGAGGCTTTTCTTTATCCCATCCAGCAGGGGGTGACAATGTCCAGCACTGGATCCTCTTCTAACAGGGAGCCTTGACTTCTCCACTACAGTTTATCACACACATTTAAGCCTTTTAATGAATCACCCTCCTCAGGAGCTCACTGTGGGATATCCTTCTAGGCATTTTGTTCCTCCAATGTTGCTTAGGAAAAGATCAATGCAAGGGTGACCTTTACCATTTTATGACTAATTCAAATTAAAAACTCAAATCAATTTATATGAGGGGGAATAAACCCTCAGCGGGATGTGTTCAGAATATACATACTGTCTTTATTATGCTGCTCACAACTGCCGTTAAACACAGGCATTAAAATGACAAGCACAGGCAGCCTACATGTACTTTTGGCTACTATGATAGCAGAACATCATGCTGGTGTTTGAGCCCCATTTCATCACAGGGAGGTGCCAATAGTTACAGGTGCTTGGAGATTTGTGTTGTTACATTACTGATCCAGGCAACTTCTTGTATTCAGTGTTAAGCCTGCTTTTGATGTGCTTACTGCTTATCAGTCTCCTTGAAATACCGTATGTGGAAGCTCTGTATGAAATTGGCAGCTAGGCCCAGGTTTTTCAACCTTTATGACAGAGATTTTGGGCTCAGGCAAAACTTATTTGGTCTGAAATGGATGAGACCTAGGGTTATACAGTTGTGGCTTACTGTACCGGTGTATTGAAACTGAACATCCCTTTTCCAGTTTTCAGGTATGTGTACGATATGGAGAACCAAGTTATACAGTGCTCATAAAGAACATTGTAAATAGTAAGCATAACTATTGTGCCCTGTTTACTAGTACATGTACCATGAAACTGGATCTTGTCCTCTCAACCACATCACTTAAATAAAGTTCAAATTGTTCCAGAGGATCCATTTTTGGCTGTTACCAGTGTATGTCTCTGAGTTCACGGCTGTGGTCTGGAGTACCCCATTAATTAAGCCTCTAATTACCATACCTTGAAGCACCAAAGAAATTTGCTTCAGGAACAGGACTAAGTATGGACTTCATTCTGACTCAATAGTGTTATTTTGTTCTGTTGTAGGAAATGCCATATTTTAAATCAGTGATGGATAATGGCAAATGCCCACATTAAAAAAAAAAAAGTCTAGAGTCTAACATATGCAAATGTGTCATCAGCACGCCCCTAAAACATGGTGAAATTGTTGCATTGACAAAATTCTCAACCAGAAAAGAACCCAATCCCGGGCTCTATATCTCGAAGTGACCTGCTTGTGACCTTCAATATCAAAATGCAATGCACGAATGAACGAGCACAAAACAAGTGGTGGCAATCAATAACAGATCTTATTGTGAGTGCGTATGTCATGGTTGTTACAGCTTGAGTCTGACACAGATGTATTTATTGTTTAAGCTATTCAGATTTGAGATAGTAATTGGAAAATGTATGTACTGGTACCTACACACTGTACTGACTGGATTTTTGAATAATTTTTGTTGATTTAATCTACAAATGGAGGTTACAAACAGCATTCTAAACATTTGTCTTAAACAAAGTTCACCAAGTCATTTATTCAATTGATTTGTTTTTGATTTCATTTACAAATGCATTGGAAATGAAACCATCAAATTATCATCAGTTATACGCCATCATATATACATGTACCAATACTTTCTATGGTGTATGTTCATAAATGTGCACAAACATGAACAGAACATGGCCATGATTATTGATTATTTAAAGTCTAGGAACTAATGACAAGAGTTTTTACTACCAACAGAAGTTCAGGCGGGATAAGAAAGAAGACACAATGTCCAGTTTAAAATCCCAGTTCCAAATATGAAACCTGCCAGATACATGCAAACATCAACGTCTAACCATCAGTAATGGTACCTCAATAATGTGAGAGGTCTATACATGTAAATGATACAAATCACATAAACCTTCTGTTAATAAAAACTGGGAATTGAAAAATACAGAAGAAAAGCCTTGCAAAGATGCTCTTGCAGTCCATGCATATCCAAATGGGGAATATCATTCAAGGAAGGGTCCTGAACGACCAGCCAAAATTAATGCAGTAGTCGAACACACTTACGGTAGATGTGAGAGAGTGTGAACAGTGAACACTAAATGTGTAAAGACAAAAATGATTCCACAAAAGATTCCACGTGCATTGTTGAAAGTTATGAATACTTTTGGAGTGGAGTTCGTTTACACATTAGTACAAATCTGCCAGAACAGTACTGACATTGGATTTTACCAAACTCTGGTGTCATTTTTAAAAGCTTGGCATACATGTGACGTCAGAGCTTGTGAGAAAAAAAAATCACAAGCTTGCTCTTTTTAATACACGGCTCCATGCTCAAAACTGATGACATCTTGTCCACGCCATCAAGTCAAGTACACAGTGCTTTAACCCTTGCTGATTCAAAGAAGGATCTGACGTCATTTAATAGATGTCCATCAACTTATGAGTGACTAATTGTTTTGTCAGATCATTGAGGTATTAGGGTTAACAAACTTTTCTCTCATGGCATGCATTAGCTCAACAGTGTAGTATATATTGCTTCCCCCCCCCAAAAAAAATTTTATGCCTGTGTAACAAAAGTGCCGATCCAGGAGGTAATTTTATCAAAAAGCCTCTAAATTCTGTGTAAAGTTACAAGTATTCCATGATCTAAACCTCAACAAAACACTTCCTGACAAAAACATGTACATGTAGCTAGCTACAAATATACATGTTACAAGACCATCAAGAAAAAACAGGTGTTCGATATGTTCCCACAGAGCAGATGTGTTTGTTCATGTCAATGATGTCAATTACTATTCATGAACATAATTTAGGAAACCATGATTTTCCTCCCCCCCCCATCATGTTCATGTGCACCATCAAACATAATTGGCAGGCCACAGAAATTGTTGCAGGGGGTAAAAAGACCCAAATTACAAATATATACACACACTGATATGGCACTTGGGGTTTAATTGACAGGAAACGGCGTATCAAACAGCCGTCCCTCTGGTAACTTGGACAGCACGGTGCACTATTACGACACAGGAAACCACAGAGAATGCACAGTACTTCTAAATATGTTCTTCCTTCCCTCCCTTCCAATTTGCGAGGCAACTGCGGGTCTGGACCAGTCGCATCATGTTTTTGTTTTGATCTTGGTCACAGTCCTGTTGCCGTCCTTTCCTAATGCGGTCTGAGCTGGCGCCAACGTCAGCAGCCAAACCTAAACCCATCCCAACACTAGCGGTACATGCGAGTCCCTCCAGATATCAAGGGCAAAAACCATTAAAAGAGTAAGGTTCAACAGCTTTATTTAGCGGTTTCCTGAAGACGAACAGAGTAACCTGTTTGAAGACCTTTCTCACCAACCGCTCCTCTCTGAGCCAACATTTCTCCCCAATGGAGATTTTGCCCATGGTGTACCCGCACACTTTCTTTCTTTGTAACTTCAGCTTTACCTCTGATGACACCATGACCTAAGTGTATTTCATTCTCTAATGTCTTGATTCGCCCTTTTCTTAAATTTATGCGCTTGACAAGATTGGTAAGGGACGAAGGAAAAGGACACCCGAAGGAGTTGAACAAATACAAAGTGTCCCAAGACCAACTGTGGATTGAGCAATGTTTTGTTTGTTTGTTTGAAGTTGTTGATTCCCAACAATTCCTTCTTCACTGTTATTTAAACTGTGTAAATGTTAATAAAGAAAAACATTTAGTTTTGAAACTAAATGTAAGTACTTACCAATTTAATAGCCACATGCTCATTGTTGTATAAATTTTTACCTGTTGGAAAATGAAATTGAAACAAGTTACAGCAGTTTCATTTAAAAAAAATGTACAGAATGTCGATTTCTACAGTCATCTTTAAAACACACATTTTTACTTAAAATTTTTTAAACTCATAAAATTAATTCATAAATTTCAAATCTCTTTTTTGTGTTCTGTAATTTGGACATGAAACCTGGTTGCCAATGGTCACAAATCATGAGGGTTCTATCATTGGTATCAATATCATTTCAAGTTGTGTGTTTAGACTGCTAGCCGTCATGGGTGTGTTCTGCTTTGGTGGAGCAACCCCAAGTAGCCCATTGTCGACGCCAGACAATCACACCACATGTAATCATTGTAAGCCAGTTGAGGTGATTCATGCTTTGGAGTTTACAGAGTACAATAACACCGCCAATGGTTGAATGCTGGAGGCTGTGAAGTTGCTGTGTGCACAAGGATGTATGTATACATGCAGTGAATGCTGACTTGTACTCGAGGGGGTGAAATTTAGGTAACTGTGAACACTTGTGTCAGGTTCAACATGTCAAGGTACATGTAGAAAAATATTTCTAAAGGGACAAATGATCTCCATTCCCAACTGTATACAAGTACTTTTCATTCCAGGAAATCTGGACGTCCCACCACAACATTTTACAAACATCTGTTCCCCACTTCATATTCAGTACATGTACATGTATGCCATGTTCCCAGCAGATGTCAATGGGTAATCAAATTAATAACAGCTAAAGAAAGCTTTCTGTTTTACGCTGTGGAGTTGGTGTGTGCACAAGAATATGTAACGTACTTGTACATGTACTCGAATGCTGTGACAACCTGCCTTTTTCTTTGCCTTCCTGATGTGACTTGCATGTACATACCGGTATGTACATGTAAATATGTACATGTGCTCATACACCAACTGTTACATATACTGGTGTGTACATTACTTAACCAAACCAGATGACGTGTATGGACACTTTTCCTTATTTGTTCCACGGAAGACGTGTGCACTCTTTTAAGACTTCTTTTTTCATTTCCGCGATTGACGTATTTATGTGTCGTGATTGGTTGCGTCATAAATAAATTGCAATTTTGAAAAAATTACAGGGAGAAAAAAAAATGCCCCAGCAGCTTTTTTGATTTAGAGTATCCAACGTCAACTGATTACAAAGAAGCAAATACCGGTACTAGGCCCTATAATGTAAAAAATATGAATTTTATTGGGCAAATGTCTACATGTGCTTTGAATTCCTAGAAATCTGGAAAAAAAAAGTAGTTTACCATTTCAAACATGTATCTGGTGCCATGCTGCGGCTGTTGTGGTATAGTGGCGGGGTGGGGAAGGGGTTCTGGTTTATATTTTGCAGTTATGTGGAATACACAAGTGCCAAGAGCTGCACGCATTATGCAAAGTTTGACGAACTGTGTACAGTATTTGTTGAATTTCTCATGTTTTTATCTTCTTTTTTCCCAATAAACATCCTGTCAGGCTTTCTCCACGAACAGCTGAAATTCCATTTTCAAAAGAAGAAATTTATGGGGTTGCGTATTAATATCAAGAAGAGTGCATTTGAAAAAACAAACGGCAGTTGCATGTCTGACAGCCTCGTTTTCCACAGAATGACCCATGAACATTCCTATCAGCACTTTTCAGAGTGATTTGGCGAAAAGTTGCTTAAGAATTAAAAGAAATTGATTATTGCTCGCATTCCTTCCCACAGATTACCGGTGCTAACATTTAAATGGGTAAAATGCTTCTCCATCAAGGACATTGTACAATATTAGAATGCACAGGTGAAATATGGCATAATCTTACAACAGTCTATGGATTTAGGAATTTAATTATGTAGCGGTACGTGGCATTAAAGATTGGTGAAATGTTCAGCTTTGTCTTTCGCAAATTAAACAGCATAAAATAATTCAAGATCAATTAGAGTCCTGCTAAAACCCAAGTAGAATCCATATTGGCTGGTGCTTTGAAAGATTCAATGACAATCTTTCATTTGTTCCTTTTTTTCTTCTGTGGATATTGCCAATTCTCAAACATGGACGATAGATCACGGTTTCTGAAACACAATTATACTTGCACAATCTGACTATGGCCTGTCAAATGGTGGTTAGTCGCAAAAAGTGTTGATGTGAAGTTCTTCATAAATAAAGCCAAATAAAAAGTCTCTAGTTTCTGGTCAGCATGCGTATCGCCGAAAACCTGCACGTCGGCAGAATAAAAAAGTTTTTCATTTGGTATAAAAATGATGTCCAAACAGAATCCTTCTACTCCGTAATTTCAACGCGTTTTTGATACACAGTATCAGTAAAGGAGTCCCTCTAGTTCCCCGTACATTTAGTCAGGCACTCTTTTTCAGATGACATCATTTCTGTATTATACATTTATATGTACAATTGTACATGTACATCTGGGAACCAGATGAGTTGATCTTATGTCCTGCCTACATACATGTATGTCCAAACTGAAATTGCTTTTTCACAATAGAAAGTATAAGGGCCAGTCTGTTTTAGTGTTGTGCGCATGCAGTTGCAATGGACATCGTGCGTTATGTACATGTACATCATTCCCCCCCCACAAGTGAGGGTTGAAAAAAAAAGCAGTGCCACCGCACCACTTCTGGAGCAGCTCCTGACCAGAAACCAGAGATTTTTTCCCTGATAAAAACCAATGTACTTCATGTCAGGCAAGTCCCGGTATAACACAGGGCAGCACAATATTTATCAGATGCATTTCTATACATGTAACGGCCATTGTTACATGTATCTGTACATGTACAGGGTAAGAGACACTACCCCAAAATAAGACCCATTCAGATGTTGGCAGCGCACAAGGACAAGTCCATCCATCCTGAAAAACCCATGTACCGGTAGGGTGTTATCTGATTACCAACCTGGCAACACCCAGACAAAGTTCAACGGGGAATGATGACGGCAACACACACACAGGCCAGATTGGATGAATGCGTACGTTCGATTCTGATGTCCACATTAAAAAAAAGAAGAAAAAAAAGAGATGTCCTGATACCAGAGTAAAACAGAAGTGGAAGAGGGAAGGGAAAGAGACCAGTGGTGCAATCAGTCTGCTTGGCTGTGATCCCAATCCAGGGGAGAACACGTGTGTGTTAATAATGGCACGCCATGCACTTACATGTAAGTGACATACATGTACATACATGTACACGTATGTTTGTGCATGTGCGTACATATATTCAGTGCAATACATGGCATGTTATGACTTTTTATACATGTATTTTTTTTAAGTGAACCCTAACCATGCTTAACTGACAATATCAAATAGTGGTCACTTTCTGTGGGATTTTGTCAATGTGAACATTGAACAAAGGCCTTTTGTTCTAGCTGTTTGATTCTGTCATGTTCAGCAGGCTCCACACTTTTGCTGTTGTTTTATTCTACGGGGATCAGCAGGGTGCCTAGGCTAGACAATCCTGGTCAGTAGGGTGCCTAGATAATCCTGGTCAATGGGTACCTAGAGAACCCTGGTCAGTAGGGTGCCTAGAGAATCCTGGTCGGTAGGGTTCCTAGAGAATCCTGGTCAGTGGGTGCCTGGAGAATCTTGGTCAGTAGGGTTCCTAGAGAATCCTGGTCAGTAGGGTGCCTAGAGAATCTTGGTCAGTAGGGTTCCTAGAGAATCCTGGTCAGTAGGGTGCCTAGAGAATCCTGGTCAGTAGGGTTCCTAGAGAATCCTGGTCAGTGGGTGCCTGGAGAATCTTGGTCAGTAGGGTTCCTAGAGAATCCTGGTCAGTAGGGTTCCTAGAGAATTGGAATCACTTGCAAACAGCAACTTTCATTTGAAAAAAAATCTACATTGTACATTGTACTGCACTTGGTGTACCATGTGGTCATCCAAAAGCACTTGTTTTCCCTGAAAACCTGAAGACTGAAATGCATACAGGTTTCCACCAACTGGGACTACTGGAGTTACATCCAGTAATAAAGTGTCTAGTGCTCGGAGATGTAAATTTTTACATGTAAAGTATAAATTATTGTTGTGAGCTGGACTGTTCCAGAGATGGTTACTAGCAAATTTTCATCATCACTGATGACACTTGGCATTACAAGGGTTTAGTTCTTTGAGATAAAACTGTTACAACAGCAGAATATTAAAGTGTGCACAGGCGCTACCGGTACATGTATGGGTAGACATGGTAGAAGACAACTGGCAATCTCTTCTCTTCTACCAGACAGTGGAGAAGCAAACATTTTAAGCTAAATGTGGGCCTGTTCATTATTGTTGACCACTCGCAGGTTGAACTACAAAGTGGGCAAATTATGCATTTCTGGGGGTTTCAGACTGTTTCAGACCCTGTAGTCAACCCAGCAGGATGCGTCAGGGTGCCCAGAGAAAGCATAGAGAGGCCAGGATAAGGGTTAATAAGATGGTTCCTCAGGATTTGAGAAACAGCTGGTACTGTACTCATGACGTATTGCACGGATTCTTTTACTTGATACATCCAGGCACATTGCAAACTTGTAAATACCCAGTCCAAAGGGATGCCATTACCATGGTGGCTCAGTACCCACAGTCATTAATTTGAGGCGTCTGTGATTCTTTCAAACCACAACACCCTGTTAGATAAAGAGGCAGAGCGTGAAATTATGGTTGGACTTTTTCCGAGCACTTATTGTGTTTGTCCGAACAAAATCAAAGATGCTCGGACAAATTGTCCGACCAACATATCACTAACAGCTCTTAAAATATCAACACAATATATGGGATTATGGCGTCCCATTTATTATTAGTTTTGTGTCAGAATTACGTTAATTACACCGAGCGCCATGTGTGTATGTAGACTTTACTTGCACAGACATGAAATTGCTCTATAATTCTTTGCGGGTCGTCAACATCAACGTTTTGCTGTCACAGTGGTGAAAACTGTGCGCGAACCTTTGTGCATTAAACGAAGCTGCTCTGGTTCGCACCGTGCCGCACCCATGCAAAAGAATGCATGATGGAAATGTAGCAACCAGTACCAGTCTGTACTGTACATGTATTGAATGTACTGTACATAAACACTCTTCATTGGCCATACACACGTTGCGAATGCAAAAGGCTGCAGGCCGGAAAGACATGGATGCTATGTTGCAAGAGGTTTTCTGCAAGTTAATTCACATAACTTGGTCTCTTATTTATGTCTGTATTTTCTGTGTTCATGAGTGTAATTTGAGGTTGTTCTGCTCATGGCACAAGGTTTAATGTCCGCTGGTCTGGATGCATGACACATGCTTACCACGCGATACACGGACATTGTTGGCCAGTTTGCCGTCGTGACTGCCATCGTGATTGTGTGAATTGTTCATAATTTTCTTGCGAATTGCAGTACGTAAAAATTTTTACGTAGATTAAGACAGGTGTTCATCCTTTTTGAGAAACTTTTGGAAACTTTCACCCCACTGATGCCATTCAATCAGCACAAAAATTGCCCCCAAAGCAAAAAAAAATGTTCCGACCTACTGACCCAATTTTTGAGAGGCTTGCGTAGCACAACTTTTTTTTTGCCTAATAAAAGACTGCATGTATGCTGTAGGCCTAAGTTAAATAACCATAAGAATCGTGGATTCTGAGAAATCTTTGGTAAGTGTTGATCCAATTCGAGCAAGCAAATTTATGACATGTCCTGCCCGATCGGGCAAACTAAAAAAAAAAAAAATTGTCGCGGCCTTCGCCTGAACAAGGATTGCTCGATGCGGCTGTGTGTGCAGTTCTGGTAGGACCAGGAAATAAAGTTAATTTGACCCCTGACAGTGCACGTCACAACTCTACCTTTTATATAATATAAGGCAGATCAAAAGCTGGTAATGGCAGAACAAAATTGATTGTGTTATGACATTTTGTCCGAGCACTTTTTTGGTCTAATTTCGCGCTCTGAAGAGGCATTAAACTTGCGAATACAACCAGTGCATGAATATGGGGTATCACTGCAGGAGAAGCTTCAAATCACCAGGTCAGTCTATCGGTCAGCAAGGAATTTACACCAGGATGCGCAACATACATGTGCGCCTGTCACACCAGCTAAACACCTTTCAATCCTGCTTGCCAGAGTGGTTTATAAAAATGAAAGTTGCTTCGGAAGACAAAAGTGCGGCTTTTCTTCAGCCAGAGAACACTCACCTAGTCTCAACTCGCCAAAGTTCCCACAGCCAATCTTCTTTCCAACTCTAAAGTTGGGCCCAACCATCAGCACCCCAGTACTGGCGGGGTTGCTGGACCTGGTTTGATGCGACCCCCGGCTGCTGGCCTTGGATTTCCGCTTGGGGTCATTGTCCACTTTCTCCATCCTGCTGGTCTGCATATTTGAGCAGTCCCGTTCACTCCGAGTCCGACGCTAACAGAATCAACAGAAAAAAACACACCCACTGAAGCCGCTGTGCGGTTCCAGCCACAACTGAACACGGACGACGGGACGGGGAGAAAAAGGACTAGCTTGAACCTGTCCGACAATCCATCCTGCACAAAATGTGTCGATAGGTTCCAAGGCAGATCATTTCCAGGAAATCAGTGATGTTGGCCAACAGAAAAAAATGACGGAAAAAAAAAATCCAAGCGATGATTTATTGTCACTTGAAGAACATATCACTCCACAGCTACCAAGGTATATCCGAGTTGGAACCCAATCCCCACCGATGAGGACTGCTATAGTATATCCATGGGTAGATCCACGTAGCTACGTCTGTTAAAGGCACCCTGAACATTTACGAGAAAAAAGAAATTAACAGTAGTGAGATGACACTTAAGTGACCCACAAATCTAAAGTTTGAGAGCATCTCCTCTTATTCAATACCACAAATCACGTATACAGCTATTTTCTTTTCAAACAACTAATGTGCATGTACTGAGTCAGAGGCTCATACTGACATTGCACATGCTTTTCCCAAACAATGTGAATTCGGCCAAATTTGACTTTTTAGGACACATCACTTTCTAATGGCTAATAAACTACTGCAAAGGAAACTTAGTGATATTCATATGGAACTCTCACTAATAAGGATACTAATAAGGTATCAGGTGCACAGTATATATACATGTACGGTATCTCACGCTATTTATAATTCAAAGGCGCTGATATTATCCTTATCCCTCCACATTGGGCAATTAAAGAGAACCATTGAAAACTGCCCAATAAACAAAAGCAATCAAGATACCGTTTGAGTAACTGCATATTTCTGTCAGCAGAACAGAACTTAGTGTGGAGGAAATATGGGCAAATTAATACTAACATCAAATATAGATTGGACTCCATTAATATGACATTCGTAGGAGTGAATGAGTGCACAGAGGTTAATAGCCTATCACTTTTGCCCATCAATCCTTCAAGTTCAAGTCATAAATAGTGAACATCACAATTTTTTTTCTATGAATAATGTGCTCGAGACAATGCTGAATGTGCCAGAAAAACAAAAATCTTAACAAGGCCAAAATTTAGTTAAAGATATTTCTGGGTTCCGAACCATTTTTGCCTGAGGTTTTTGATATATGGGAAAAATTAACATGTACTTTCAAGCATGCTGCCAGTCCATGTTGGCTTGTACCGTATAAAAACACTCAAATCAGGCTTTTGAAAAATGATGTTTGCTGTTAATGCTTTGTATAACATGCAGCGACAATGTACATGTTTACTGAAGGTGAACTTACTAATTGTATCAGTTCCTTGGCTACAAATGAAGTGCAAACTGATACAGGCAAAATATCCGCTATAAATGGGCAAACTAATTATTTGAGTGGAAGTAGAAACAGGTTGAACATGTCAGATGAAGTACAATGTAAGTATCCTTCAAGTTCATGTCCGCTACTCTTTTGGGCCAAGTTTTTGGCAAAGACTTTGGTACTGTTTGTGTAGCAGTAGGCGAGCATGTCTAGCATGCACAGCACCTGATCACATATTTAAAATTTTACATTGGTAACTAAATCTAAAGTTTGAGAGCATCTCCTCTTATTCAATACCACAAATCACGTATACAGCTATTTTCTTTTCAAACAACTAATGTGCATGTACTGAGTCAGAGTCTCATACTGACATTGCACATGCTTTTCCCAAACAATGTGAATTCTGCCAAATTTGACTTTTTAGGACACATCACTTTCTAATGGCTAATAAACTACTGCAAAGGAAACTTAGTGATATCCATATGGAACTCTCACTAGTAAGGATACTAATAAGGTATCAGGTGCACAGTATATATACATGTACGGTATCTCACGCTCTTTATAATTCAAAGGCGCTGATATTATCCTTATCCCTCCACATTGGGCAATTAAAGAGAACCATTGAAAACTGCCCAATAAACAAAAGCAATCAAGATACCGTTTGAGTAACTGCATATTTCTGTCAGCAGAACAGAACTTAGTGTGGAGGAAATATGGGCAAATTAATACTAACATCAAATATAGATTGGACTCCATTAATATGACATTCGTAGGAGTGAATGAGTGCACAGAGGTTAATAGCCTATCACTTTTGCCCATCAATCCTTCAAGTTCATGTCATAAATAGTGAACATCACAATTTTTTTTCTATGAATAATGTGCTCGAGACAATGCTGAATGTGCCGGATAAACAAAAATTTAAACAAGGCCAAAATTTAGTTAAAGATATTTGTGGGTTCCGAACCATTTTTGCCTGAGGTTTTTGATATATGGGAAAAATTAACATGTACTTTCAAGCATGCTGCCAGTCCATGTTGGCTTGTACCGTATAAAAACACTTAAATCAGGCTTTTGAAAAATGATGTTTGCTGTTAATGCTTTGTATAACATGCAGCGACGATGTACATGTTTACTGAAGGTGAACTTACTAATTGTATCAGTTCCTTGGCTACAAATGAAGTGCAAACTGATACAGGCAAAATATCCGCTATAAATGGGCAAACTAATTATTTGAGTGGAAGTAGAAACAGGTTGAACATGTCAGATGAAGTACAATGTAAGTATCCTTCAAGTTCATGTCCGCTACTCTTTTGGGCCAAGTTTTTGGCAAAGACTTTGGTACTGTTTGTGTAGCAGTAGGCGAGCATGTCTAGCATGCACAGCACCTGATCACATATTTAAAATTTTACATTGGTAACTAATGTTAGGCCTACATGTACGCCGAACAATGACCATGCTGAACTCTGTTGGCAAGCGGTCCTCTGGCCTGATCATGCTGAACTACAAGCCATAGCCTACCTATGATTAACATGAATAACAAACATGTTTAACATGTTAGAAACCAGCAGCAAAATAGATGGTGCACTGAATGAAAAGAAACCGGTATATGTACATTGTACTTTTAATAAAGACTGTACTTTATATACGAGTAAGTGGTGCTACTTGCGTGATAACAGACGGCTAGCAAAGGTTTACGCTTCAACAAATATTTAACAGTCCAACCTCATCAATGTTGACTGGCTGTGTATCGTATCGTGTGGTCCCATAAAATACACAGCACTGAAACGGTCAATAAAAATCGGGCATGACGAGACACTTCCTGTTGCCATGGGCGGACATCCTCTATAATGGACACCGATTCCCTTTATTTCACAAACAAATATACACTTAATCTGTATGTTATTTCTTGCTCCACTTTTTGCGAATTTCATTTCTTAGCAATCCGTAAAATAACGACTTTTCAAGCCCTACCTTTCCAGTTTCTTCGCGTTGGTTAAAAATTGCACTCCCAAATCGGCTGACATGACGTCATGTCCCATCCTGGGTCAAAAAAAAAAAGGTTACAGATCATGCGCTCGCCACTTGACAAACATGGCGGCTGTTTTCAAACTTACCGGAAGCCGAGTTTGGTTCCGTTGACACAAATTTTACACAGAAACCACTCTCTGGTGTCAGTGTACCATGGGGACGAGGGAAAAGTTTCTGGTTGTCGTGTCGCTTCTTGAAGGTAAACACTAGAATAACGTTACTTCCACTAAAAATTGGGATAAAATTTTACTCGCCGGCGTAAAGTCAGGATTGCTTGATATGATACTTGAAAGGGGTTGTGCAGTACATACAGGCATGAGTGCGATGAGGGCGCTATTTTGTTTTTAAGCCTGCCATAAGGCTGCAGGCTTTACTAGTAAATAAACTGTCATAGCCAACTGTGAAAAATACATGAACTTCAAACAAATTGGGAAAACACAAGTTTCTCAGGCGTTTGAGACATATATCAAATTAAAGTCCATTTTATGATTGTTCATGATTAAGATATTTTTTCCACGGAAGGTCACCCCTAAAAAAGCAGTTGTGAATCCCCTTGCCAGTTTGAAATATCGATGTGTACACTTTTCGAAAACACTGTTTTCAAGCACCGATTTCTTCCAAATCTCACCCAGACACAAGCTGGTAATAGAAATAGGCATTGGGATCCTTTTTGCTTGCCTTAACTGCTAAACCTACCTTTTCTACAAATCTTCAAGTTCACCTGCCACAAAATGTTCCATTTCGTAGAAAATTTGAGTGCATACTGTAACGGTTGGATTGACCATTACCAGGTTCGGATGGGAGAAGAATGAGGATTCTTCTTGACTCTGTACTACATTCTGATTAGTTTATTTACACTATATACAGAGTATGATTACACATGATGTGGCATGACCGAAGGCCTGCACATAAAAGGACTGAAGCTACTCTAATCTTCCCATAATGCAATGGTCAAACCCAAGGTGAACCTGAAAGGATACGTAATCACATGGAATGTCCAGTTACAATACAAATTGTGATTTGTATTGTCATCCATTCAACCGTGCACTAGGCCGGATGTTCCATGAGTATGCGTACTCCTTCATGCCACTGATATGATTTTTGTGTCTTCCCTTTATCATAAATCTGCTTTCAGGGAGAAAATTTCCCAAAAGGTCTCGTCATCAGTTACTGATAGAGATTCGCTTTGATGGGGAGCTCCTGGCCACCGACCCAGTGGCCCACACAGAAACACCTGAACTATGCACAGAGTTGGCATGGGAGGTAAACTTGAATTTCTCTCATTTATAATCCCCAGACACCAGAAAGAATTCTATACCTGGATATCACTTGTACATTTTAAGATGTTTTTATGGCTTACTGGATGCTGTATTTGTCATTGAAGCTAAAAAAACATAGTGCGCACATGTTTGTGTATAGAATTCTCTCCGGAAATTTAAATTAAAACAGAAATGTTTGTTTTAGCTCCTTCAAAAAGTTAATGTTTTCTCTTTATTTCAATTTCATTTCACTCAGTGTAAGTCTACATTGTACACATCCTTACTGTTTGTCTAATGGAACAAAATTAACAAAATTCTTACCCAAACCCCTTTTGAAAATAATGAAAAAAAATATCTCTAGTGTGTCAATTTTGAGATGTTACTTTAATTTAAATGTGAATATTTATCTCTCCAAGTTTCAAAACTTAGTGAATTGCTAATGAAATAATCCTAAAGCTCCTGTTTAAATGTACAGTATTGCATTCAAACCTGAACGACATATCAACTTACAGCACATTTACTTGTTAAACAATGCTTAATTAATAGAAGCAACTTGTAAAAATACACGTCACTTAGACTTGCAAAACAGACATAATTGCTTACCAGTTTCACAATGCACAAATATACCAAAAAGCAGCTGTAAACCAGTCAGAAGCAATATACATGTACATGTACTTCGTATGGATTTTTAAGCTTGAAACCTGGTTCTTCGAAGCATATTTCCTGTTCTAGATAAGTTTGTAGGCTTACCAGCACCATGTAACTGGCCGCTGTTCTTACTAAAAAAAAAATTTTATTTAGCAAATGTGAGTTTTTAACAGCTCAGAATGACATGGGCCCCTGGGCACCAATTTGTACTGTATCCTGTCAGCTTCTTAATTCCTTTTTTGTGACAGTGGTGATTTCTATTTTCCGAGCAGGTGGACAAGAAAGCCTTGCACCAGCACCGCTTGCAGCGTACCCCACTCAAGCTGGTCTGCTATGCCCTGGACACGACCACAAACGCCCGGGAGAATGTGGGCTACGTCATGCTGGACCTCAGGACAGCAATCTTCCAAGAAGCCTCGCCGGCCAAAGTTCCCGTGGTAAGTTGCTAGAATCATGCCTTGCCCAGAAAGCCGTATTTCCACCAATAAAACTATTGGCCAATGTGTCTTAGCCAATGATCCAAGCGGCTGTGATTTGTGTGGCTAGATTTCCGAAAGCCAGTTTTCCAAGCATGGCCAAACATTAGAAACCAAAGCCATGCCAGTCTTGGGACAAGGTCCATTACAAGGTACATGTAGGCGTGTGTAAGTTTGTTTTTTTGTCAAGTGAGAAATTTTTTTATAAAGTAAACAATCGGTCACAAATCATGTTCTCAATTATAAGTATATATGAGTAATTCCAGAAATTAGGGGTCCAAAAGTGTGACACCTTTGTGTCCCTGTTACATCTGACCTTTGTTATTTGACATGGAAATATCACCGGGATTGTTTTCAAACTATTACTGTTTGTTTGGCAGGTAATTTGCATCTGCTCACCACTCTTGGAAATTAGAAAATGTGTTCCGAACTTACAAAATCACATCAGATGTGACAGGGACACACACACAAAAATGGACACCTAATTTCTGGAATTACCCATGTGAACAGTTTACATTACTGCAGTTGGCACATGTAGATGCTCACATTCACATACCCATCTCAAACCTGCTTTGAGGTGGCCCAGAGGATAATACCAGATAAACAATGTTCCTGTCATATAGACAAGCAAGTGGCATGCCCTGCTGAACACCAAGTACAATAGGCACAAGCCTCAGCTGAGGGTGGGTGTGTCTTTGGAGGCGGACACACAGGCCAAGGACGATAGCTTCAGGGCCAAGGCTGCCCCTCCCAGGAAGGCCCCAGGTGGGTTAGGATTATAGTTTAACTTTAGTTGTAAATTCATTGCTTCTTACTTTTCTCCAACCCCAACCCCTGATTCATTTCTGCCAGAAGCCTTTATCTTGTCAGTTTTTTTTGGGGGGGGGGGTGAAGCCCTATGTGAACATAACAGTGTTTGGGCTCTGCCTTCCCCAATCCTTCAAACTCTACCAAAGATATATATTTTGAATAATCTGGGCTCTGGAAGAACAGAAAGGTAGCATGAACACACTCAACATCGCACTCCTGAAGTCATCAGAACCACTTTTAATTTTACAGTCGAGAAAACAAACTTGTAGGAGGTAACTTAAGAGAATCCTTCAACATTTTCCAGCCAAAGAGTGGCTTTTTCTCACCAGGGTGCCCAACCAATTGATCCACCAAAGCTCACTTTGTTCTTTCTCAGGCAAACTGAAAAAAAATTTACTGAAAACAATGGCTTTAGGACTCATTTTGTGGGATCCAGTCAGAATAAAATAAGGAGGCTTCCATGTGTTCTAAAAGCATTACATTGTTTGGTCAAGCCGGCCTTTTCTTGTCCTCTCACATCACAGGCATGCCAGACGATGGTACCTCTGATGCTGAGATAGATCCCAGTTCCCTCAAGCCCGTGCTGAACGAAACAGAGGGCTTCTATCAAATCGGTCCAGCCGACCGATGCACTGAGAGCTTTGTGCTGTCTGTCACCATTGGCTATGCTGCAAATCTAGCTCAGGTATCAGTTCACAGTTCCATGATACTCATTTCATTTCCTTTTATACACTACGATATTTATTCATCGGTGGTGTTTGATAAAATCATTGCCCAAAATCATTTCACTGAAGTCTGTTTGGTTCACACTTCATCCAGGGTGTTTCGTGAGATTTCCAGCAGAGAATACGTCCGACCTTACAAGTAGTTCATCATAATCATGCCTCATTGTTATCATTTATTCATTCGCTGGAAATAATGTAGAAGGATACCGTATTCAGGGAAACATCAGCAAAATGGCCCTATTGAAAAGCAGTACAAACGACATGTAATCTGTTCCTTTCAAATGAAAAAAAATGAGCCTTGGAAATGACCAAGTGGAAAGGGTACTTCTAATATACAAGAAGTGAAAGAGGGATAAAAATTCCCAAATTGCAAAGGGGTTTTTGTAACCCAAAAAAGGGCAAGAAAAAGCTAGTAGTAATTGAAAAGGTTGCATTCAGGCCCCAACATTGGGGAAAACAACTTCAATGAGCCTGTTTTTCTTCTTGTCATTGGTAGCTGGTGCCTTCCAACATTCCTCTACCATCCAGAGACAAGGGTTTTTACTTTTACTACTCCCTCTTTGGCAACGACGTCACCAATGAGCCATTTCACGACCTCCTGAATGCCAGCTTTCCTGCTGAGAGGGCATCAGTGCGACTCCGCAGCAGCGTGGCAGCGCTCAGGATGATGCTGGCTCAGGCACCAGCGCTCACGGTTGGTGTCTTCTCGAAAGTCTGAAGACATGGCATAGCAAGACAAGACGTGGCATCAAATATATTATTTTGTATTACTGGTTCAACACGGAGCCAGCCTAGCAGGCTTGGGGAAACTGCGTATCAGAATTGGATGGATTTATTCTGAATTCAGAATTGGAATCATGTTCTCATTTTGTTTTTAGGAATCAACTCTCTGCAGTAGATGATTTCTTTAACCTGAGTATTCCATGTCAGACAATTAAAAACAAGTTTACTTATGAATTTGTCAACATTGGAGATGATCTAGCTGACTCATAAAAAAACGGTTCCCACAGACCTATAATTTCTTTATGTTATTCATATTGTTGGTAATGTAGAAATAAAAACAAACCTCCAAATGTTTTAGAAGATGTCATTTTTGGATTGAATTAAAATGTTTAGCGGGGAACCCACTGCTCGCCTGACTCAAACCAGCCAGCTAACCCCAGCAATCTTGGTGGTCTAGTACTAAAACATCTGCACTAGTAAGCAGGAGACCTTAGCTTCAAATCCCCCTGAGTAAGCTTGTGTATGTTTTACAAAAGTATCTGTCAGGCCTCGACTTTAGCACTGGACTGGCATACCAGTTCTAGTAAAAAAAAGTTGCACGGCGGATTAGTTTAAAAAACGCTTCAGGCCAAGGCCTACCACAAACAACTGAGTATACAAGTATATGTAAAGTGTTTCAAATACACATTGATGCAGGGCAAAACACCCATATTGTTATGTCTTTGCATGCATTTCTTTCATATATTTTCTACTTGTGATTTAACAGTAATCCAATCACTCGCAGGTGCATCTGTGCTGCGGTGAGCAGTCCCTTGGCAGCACTCTGGTCCCCTGGAACTCCCTGCTGCAGTCCCACAGCGACGCCATCAACAGGCAGCCGCTCGTCCTGCAGGGGTCCTTCCGTCTCACGCCTCCCCCACGATCCCAGTTGCCAGCGGCGTCTACGGAGGGTAGCACTGCCTGCGTCGGAGTGTCTGTCGCTTTGAGGAGGGAGGAGATACCACTGCAGCCAGAGGTAAGATTGTCAAGTTCATGAAAGAGACACCTTGAGATGCACATTTCCGTCAAGGACTTGACACCGTCGTAACATTAACTCACAACAAGTTGATGTTAACAATGAAACAAGGTTGTCGAGTCCTACAGCAGAAGGCTTTGAGTGCTTTTCTCACAAGGTATTGGCAAGCCCTGATCATTCTGTGCTGTCGCTGATGTGCAAAAAATAGTGGTTACATTTATACCTTCTCTGGTCAACTGTCAGCATGACAGGTCCTTCTTTTGGACAGAAAACATGATTATCGAGACGTAAATTAAGAATAAAATTTATTACATGTGTTTGAAACATACTGGAAGAGCCCTCAATACAGTACTTCTTTTCCATTCAGGTTGTTAAGGACTAACACAATGACTTGTTATTTTTTTTAAATTAATTATTGTAAACATATTGGCTATTTGAAAAGCCCTAAAAAATTCTCAAGATGTATTTTTGCATTGGGGAGATGTTAATTTATGTAACGGGTTTTGCCCTTACCCAACGTATATATTAATAAACACTGTGTGCTCAGTGATTGTCTGAGAGCTTGCGAAAAAAGTCACAAGCTTACTCGGGTGGGACTCGAACCCACGACCTCCTGCTTACTAGTGCAGACATCTTAACCACTCGACCACCGAGCTTGCCGGGGTCGGCTGGCCAGTCCAAGTCAGGTGAAGCAGCGGGTACCGCGAACTATTTTCAAGATGTATTTTTGCATTAGGGAGATGTTAAAGCCCAAAGAAATATTATATGCAATGGTAACCTTCAAAGCACTAACAGCTGCATTTGTTAGTCTTGCTCTCTCTGTCTCTCTTACTGATTCCACCATCTTGGCCTTTTCACCTGAATATTTAACATTAATTATGATTTGAGCAAACAAAAAGTGCAAAGACACAGACTGTCTTAAACTGCTGTTTTTATCTGAACCTGGAGAGAGATGGCTTTTACTGCAGGGATCAATGACCATGGAGAACTGTCAGTAAATGAATTTTGGTACTTTGCACTTGCCATGTTGAATGACACTTCTTCAACATTTTGTGTACTTGAACCCATGGTGGTATCCAAGGCAGTTTGAAAAGGCTACAGCTACGTTTTCTTTGAGCTCTTTTCATCGTGCTGCTCCTAAAAGTGGCATATCTGTTCTGTCTTGTTCTAATTCAGGTGCCGTCCTCTCAACCAACATCAGCTCCATCCAGGATACCTCCCCGTACACCCCCTACTGTCACCCCTCCCAAGCCTGTCGTTGAGGGGCAGGGCAAGCCCGCTGAAGAGGGGCCCAAGTGCCTAAACTCACCAGCGGCTGGCAGCCAGGAGGACAGCTACACTGAGCCCACCGACACCAGCAGGACGGACGCAGATGCTGCCAGCATCCCTGAGGAGGAGATCAAGAGAGCTGACAAAAAAGGTTTTATTGATGACTTAGTGATGATAATGGTTGTGATGATATTAACAGCAGTGGTGATGACGACAATAATGATGGTGGTGATGATGGTGAAAGTGGTGACTGCGGTGGTGCTGGTAGTCATGGAATTAATGGTGTTGTTGATGGAAGTGATGACGATGATTGTGGTGTTGGAGATGGTGATGATAGCGGTGAATTTAGTGGTGTTGATGGTGGTATTGATGGTGTCAGTGGTGAAGGTGGTGATGGTAATGGCTGCTTGTGTGGTGAAAGTGGTGGTAATTTTGTTGAGAGTGGTGACCATAACAATGAAGGTGGTGAACATGGTGGTGTTGATAATGTTGGAGGTAGTGGTGATGCTGGTGATGTGATGTGATAATCAAGTGACTATGCTATTCACTGTTCGAAACGTCGAGTTATTCCCCGGTTCTTCTCAGAACCACACATACTCAAAGAAGAGATAAATACATGGTGTTACCGCAATCTTTACTATAGATCTAGTTTCTTTCACCATGAAAACCTTTAAGTCTTATATATGCTATTCAAGTTCACATGAACCTTGTTTTAAAATTTTTTTACTTATTTCAGCAAAACGGGTTTTTGAGCTAAAGATTTCATTCAATTTGACATGTATTTTCTTCCAGTTGGATCCAGGCAACCAGAAGTCAGAACAGATCCACACAGGGAGCCACAACCCACAACACAATCTACTAAGCATCCCACAACCCAACCAGTGAGAGATGACGCCTCTGTCTCCACCAGCCAGCCCCATGTTATGGTAGATGCCCCTGCACACCACTTCTCCATATCCATTGACCTTCGCAGTATTAAGAATGTTGAAACAGCTACAAATTTGAATATTTATTTAAGGTTTGTACAGGTTTCATGTTTAATCTGATCTGTTTTCACATGTACATTGTTCTGCTATTTCATCGGTAAAAACTTTGCCCTCTTCCATTCTGTCTATTCTGTTTCACTATTTTTTAATTTTTCTTTCTCATTTTTTTAATTGTGACTTGTAATGTTTCAAATAACTTAATTGGTTTTATCATGTTCATTATTCCTGTCTCTCATAGAAAATCCCATTTTCTACATACACCTACGACAAAATTTGTAGCTAGGCTGTGCTTTGTACTAAAGATCTATTTAACAAAACGTTGCTCAGCTGCACAACGTTTAATTATAATGAAAATGTTGGATGAGGATATTCACAGCTTGTACATCTGCTGTTTCATTTCAGTCTCAAAGCTCTCCCACAGCAAAACAAGTCCTTCATTTCCCCTCCAAAAAGCAAAGTTATAGATTTCTCGTGTAAACCTTTTTGAGCAAAGATAAGCCTGAACAGGATCAGTCCCCTCTTCCATTTCCAATTGGTTCAGCGCGACCTACGCCACCTGAAATAATTGGGTACCGCACTCTCAAATCACTCCCTGCCAATGTTCCCTCAGATACCTGTACCCATTTTTCGGGAGTGTCTCCCCCATCATGACCCACCCACCCATCGAGGTGGGGCGCCACACCGAGGTCCTGCTGCCCCACTCCTACTGCTCTTTCAACCTGGCTGCCACTGCCCAGCAGCTCCAGGAGACGCTGCTCAGGTTGGTGGCTAGGAACAAAAACCCTAGGCTCAGACTGACAGTTTTTGGTCAGTGCTGACGAGTTGCTTGTCAAGGCTCTGTCAAATATTCAGATTTATTTTAATCGTGTACATGAATGGAAGTTTTTATGTTGATACGGTATGTAAGTTCATATACAAAATATATACAGTATGTTTTGAAAATGAGACGTGCATTCCAGACTCTCCAATTATTATCTCGGTTTTAAAGTTCAATATTTGTGTTTCCTGTCTTCTTTTAGGGTGCCGTTGCTGGTAGAAGTTTGGCACAGGGACAAGATGATGAAAGACCAGCTGCTTGGTGTAGCCAGAGTCCCACTCAGTGGGGTGCTTGGGGCCGAGAAAGCCAGAATAGCTGTAAGTTCACGCATACCCATCAGATCTGTATGACAGATGGAAAGCCAAGTTGAGGTTGACCTTTGCAGAGATACTTCAATACTGAGCTGTTCATGTCTTGTTCCTTGTGTTGTGTTTCTCTGAAGGCTGTATGGGTCCACAGTTTGAAAGCCTTATTTGTGGACAGCGTTGGACTGGGTGCTTGTTAAGACTTAAACTGTTATCATGTGTAGATACTGTATTCAGGGACTGCAGACGGTGCTTACTCATTGTGTTTGTGTATGTTTCCTGTCCATAATTATATTTTGAATTGGATCTTTCTGGAGTTAGCAAGAATCTCGGCGAAGATACCTGGGGAGTTTAAGTAAATGACACAGCATTGGAAAAAAAAATGTGAAATATGTTTATTTACTGACTCAGAGTCCACACTCAGGAGGGGCAGAAGGCACAAGGCAAATACACAGCGAGAGGGTGACGGCCGAGACCACCTCCGACGGCAAGCCTAATAGGTTGGCTGAGATGTATGTGGTGTTGGGATTGGAGGACTATGGACCAATCAGGGCCCAGCAGGTCATCTTGGGATCAGAGGTCTGACTTCATGTGGTATTTCATATCACAGGCATGCAACTTTTCCTTGGAAGAGCTGATTTCCTCATTTTTCACTTCGCATTCATGCCACTGAAAATTGAAAGGCATTATATAAAGGCTTGTAAAGATTGGAATTTCCTCATTTTTTATCAAAGTCCAAGTTGCAGGCCTGATATCTGTATTCAAACTGTCTCTGTCTTTGTCACTATACATGTGTTAGATCCATTTGCAACATGTGATATTACAGAGAACCAAAGTCAATACGTCACATGCATAATTATATGTGTAAAACCAGCGCATACCAACACACGCGCATACCAACTCGCGCGCATACTCCATCGGTTTGCACTATACCTCCTTCATCGAATGATGTCATTTTTGGCTCTCTATACAGCAAGAAAAACTGGGTCGGGCCCCTTATCATAGACTAGACTTATCCACGTCACAGCACATGACGTGTTTACATGCAGGAATTTTCATTGCAAAGTAATGCTGTGGGCGGTTACAAATGACATGTGTAATTGTCCCCGTGCTTGAGTAATTCCCACTGTGTTTGTATCCACACATAGAGACTTGTAATAGTCTGTGGAGGTTGAACAAATGCACAGCCGTCAAGCGGTCGCGTGCCACGTTGTGGAATAATACCGTCTTCAGCTGGTTAATGTTGGCTTTCTTTGTGAAGTTCTGCGCATATGTGTGTATCACTTGTTGTTCATTGTGTTGCCAATCAATTCGATGCGACAAGTAAAGGGCACTGATTCTGACATCACGAAATTTCCACCTGTGCTTCTCTCTTCCCCGTTTCAAGAAACCTCAACCTCTCTAATGTCTTAGCTGAGCTCTTGAGCCCATTGCTACTTCAGAATGGTTTCAGTTTCAACCACGGTCGCTTCTCTCCGTCGTCACTTGCAGTTGACGTCAAGCAGCTCTGCAGCCCCAGCCCCCCAGCCCCGCCACGGCCTTCCTCCGCCTCCTCCTCCTGCCCATCCTCCGCCCCCAGCTCAGCAGGCCCCTCCCTCCGACCCCAGGCAGACAGCTGAGTACAAGGCAGCCCTGGAGCTGGAGATGTGGAAGGAACAGCAAGTACGGGAATTTGAGAACCAGGTAAAAATCGTCATGGTCTTCATCATCCCCGCATCCAGTGATTTGTCTTTCAAATCCCCCTTTGAGATGATTTACAGGCATGCCTTCCCTTTTCACCACAGTTCAAATATACCTCTGTTAATATTAAAAACTTCCCCTAAAAGTGTCGCCAACAATAATTACATCTAGTGTAGAAATGATGATTAATGTTGACGTCAGAGCTAAGGGCCCCTGGATGTATTTTTGCTGACACCCTTACTGAAACTCAAGTATTAAGCTCTATTGTGCTATCGGCACTGTCAACTTTTTTCAAATATCTCCTTTTCATCTTACCATTTAATTGGCTTTTAATCATAGTTACACAGTAGCAGAAACTCTTACCACTCGAGACAAACCAAACAAAATCATAAAAAGCTGCTTTTAAATATTCATAGTTGGTTAATATTTTTTCACAAAATCTGATTGGAGTTGGATTGATCTTTAAGCAGACAATGTCTCATCCTGTCTTAGCTCCAGGAGAAGGAACTCCAGCACCTGAAATCCTTGACCGAGGAGTGGAAGAGAAAGGATAGGGAGAGGGAGACACTCATTGAGAAAAAGGTAACATCCCTAAAAAAGAAAATACCTTCGCTCCTTGGGCAAAATACAGTCTGATGCAGCCAACATAAATGCAAATACAGGCTAATCACAGGCTTTGTCTCACAGGTACCCATTTATACTCGCGGATCGAGAGTGGCAAGTAGGGGTAAAGTGACTTACCCTGAGGTCACAGCATATAAGTGGCTGCTGGATTCCAACCTCTTAGTCTATGATAAGGGGCCTATTTGTTTCACAGAGATCTGGATCTCGATTGGTGATCCCAAAGCTGGTTTGCATTATGCATTAGGCCGGTTCCGGTGTCAGTGAACCAATGACAGATCACTGATTGTGAACCAGATCCGCATGAAACAAACTGTAACCAGGCCATGCCTCTGAATCAGTGTGCGCTCCTGTAGTTGGCAAACAAAGCAATTGTGGTCCCAGAAGGTATTACCCAAGTGAGAGATGTAATTCCTTTCTGTTTTTTCCTGTCTATAAAACAGCTGAAGGAGCACTCTCACCTAGAGGGTCAGCTGCGCACTGCCCTCACCGACATCGAGAAGCGAGAACGCCAGCTGGCAGCCAACGAGGCAGAGGTGATGCGTCTTCGTGGCGACCTGCAGCGGGAGCAAGAGAGGCAGATGACAGAGATGAGGGAGGTGTCCCGCCGCATGAAGGAGGACCACATCGCCCAGATGGAGATTGAAAAGTGGGTGGAGTTCTCACACCAAATACTGGGAGTCCAAGGATCTAAATCTTGGCTTCATTTCTGTCTTATGCATCAGGTTTCATTTTCGTCCCCCGAGTTAAGACCATTAACCACTTGCTGCCTGGTTTAATTTGAGGTTGCATGATGTAAAACCGGGCATTTTCAAAATTTCCCGTTTTCAAAATTCTTCAAAAAATCATAACCACACCCACACGAATGACTGTCTGGTGGCTACTCTAATCTAACATCTATTGATGCCCAAGTATTGCAGCCAGGCTTGCCACCTGGTAAAAAGAGCCCAGATTGTGCGGCGTTACATAAGTTTCTTTTGTTCGCGAAACTGACACAGTGCATTGCTGGCGTATTTTCAATAGGGGCCAGATTAGCATGCAGCGGTATTGTAACGCTCATCACTTTAGCGCTTTTATCCTCGATGGTAATCCACTCGCGCTGAATGCCACAAACAATGGTATAATTTTCCAAAACAATGACAGATTTCCTCCACTATTGACAACTGAAAAAATGTTAGCAATTCCCAGCATCTCTTGCTCATCCATTGTTGCCCATTGCTGTTAGAAATGGGTGGAAGAAAGGCTGGTGCTTCGTTGAAAACAAAACCTTTCTCAGATTTTAGGGAATACAAGTTTGAGATTATGGAAGGACAATTTACCTCATGATGGTAGTTTCTCTTTCCTATAATGATTTGGGTGGAAGTCCATCCTAATGTCATGACGATTATCTAATGACTGGTAAATAAAGAAATATTGATCATTACTGA
Source organism: Acanthaster planci (assembly GCF_054643075.1). Lineage (NCBI taxonomy): Eukaryota > Metazoa > Echinodermata > Asteroidea > Valvatida > Acanthasteridae > Acanthaster > Acanthaster planci. The sequence continues at coordinate 10,994,366 of NC_141781.1, forward strand.
TGTAGAACGAATGTGATAAATAGCACTCTTTCTGCTGTGATGATATTGCAGGCTGTACTCGTTTTCCTGTTTTGTTCTTCTTCTGTTTTTTTAACCAAGATGGCCTCCTGAAATTGCTACGGGGTTGGGTCATATGTCTGAAAGGGACGATGACACCTTGTAATTCAACCCTCCTGCCCATCTCTAATCTACAAGGATAATCTACCAGCTTCTATTAATTGTCTATAAGGCTCTCAATGGCAAAGCCCCTTTTTACATCATGGATCTCCTCACACCTTACAGACAATCTCGCATGCTTCGATCATGTCACAAATATCTACTTTCAGAACCCAGGTTACATAGCTCATGGGGGGGGGATAAATCATTTTCAGTAGCAGCTCCTCGCCTATGGAACCAACTACCGTTAAACACATTCGAAGTTCTGACTCCATTCATTCATTCAAGACATCCCTGAAGACCCATCTCATGGCTCAGGCATTTAATTAGTGTTTCATTCATTTTTCTTTATGTCAGACTAATTCTAGTATATGTTCAGTATGTGCATTTTTTACTGCATATTTAATATACATTTGTTGTTATTTTTCTGTGTATCTAGCGCCTTGAGCGCCTTTCATTACGTGGATACGTGCACTTTACGAATCTCCATTATTATTATTATCTCTCTCTCTGTTTCCTATCAGGTCCAAGGTCCGGCTGCTTGAGGAGGAGAAGCAACACCTGTCCCAGCTCCTGGGTCAGGCCCAAGCCCAGCTGCAGGAGAAAGACCGAGAGTTCCAGTCCTTCAAGGACCAGCTGGCGACCAAGCCGGAGGTCCGACTCCAGTCCGATCTCAGTCTGCTCCAACTGGAGAAGGTTGTTTGGCCCTTTTTTGTTGTGGAGTTTAGTTATCGAAATTCCTGTATGCCCTGTGAATAGAACAGAGGACAGTTTGTCCCTTGTGGCTGACAGACCACTCAGCCAGTTTCATAGCAGAAAAGATTGCTCACCAAATTCATACTTCCAAGCCAAAAATGAGCTGTGAACGAGCCACAAGAAGTAATTGATCATTTAACTCAAGGCTTCAGTTGGTTGTTTGACTTTGGCATTGATTTCTTTCATAGTAATTACGACTTTAAAAGAAAATTTTGGTCTTTTTCAAACTTTAAAACATTTATTTAACATAAGCAAATGTTTGTAAATCTGAGTTGGATATTTGCTTTAAAAAAAAAAAGAAATATACTGAAACAAGGAAATTGTGTTTAATAAGTAATCAATTAAAGGTCAACTTTAAATAGTCTGTGTTCTTATCACCTTTTTTTCCTTATAAGAATAGAGTCCCCACACTTACTTTCAAAAGGATGCCCTGACTAACTTACGAAATTTCACAGGTTGAGCTTGAAAGGAAGCTGGAGTCAGTGAGCAAGTCCAAGGTGCACTACAAGCAACAGTGGGGGCGAGCCCTCAAGGAGTTGGCCCGCCTCAAGCAACGGGAGCAGTCGGAGGCCAAGGCTCGGCTGAAGAGGGAACAGCAGGAGCTGGAGCACATGAGGCTGAGGTACCTGGCAGCTGAGGAGAAAGAGGTGGTAAAGTCGGAGAGGCAGCAACTGGATGAGATCAAGGGGGAGCTCAACAGGTGAAAATAAAAGGGAAAAAAATTTGTGACATCACAGTGAAGGCATTCATGCTCAGAACTTGCAAGTTCACATCTCAACCCAGATAAACTTTGCTTCAAATTTTTTGTGACATATTTACTCCACTTGTTCGTGTGAAGTGTGAACCAGCCATAAGGCTTTTTTTTTCTTGGTGAAGGGGTCAGGGTTATTCACAGTCTTCTTTTTACAATTAAAAGAAAGTTCGGCGTCATGTATGTAGCTGACGAACAGGGACATTAGATCAGAGGTCAAACATTGCACAGGTGTCAAGAACAACCATTGGGGAGGCGAGTTTTTCACAAAAGGTTGTTGTCTAGTTTGGACAGTGATATTGAGCTCGATATACACCTCTGAAAAAATTCTGCCCTATGTATTGCTTACAAGAGTTAGACATGAAAAGTTTGTCTCTCATCAGATTGAAACAGCAAGAGCTTGACAAGGAGCAAAAAGCACAGCACCAGCAGGCACCACCACCACCACCCCAAGACCACAAGGAGAATACTAAACCCCCTGGATCTGGGGCCTTGGACGCAGGGGTAGAGGCACATGTAGCTAGGCTCATTGAGGAGCGGGACACGCTGCTGAGAACCGGGGTGTACACCCACCAGGATCGGATCATCAGCGAGCTGGACAGGCAGATCAGAGATTCCATAGCCAGAGGGCATGCTGTCTGATTAGGCCATGTCTTCCAAATCTAGGCATTGTCTCCGGCGTGGCTTTGCCCTACCCTCCAGATTCATTCTTTGCACAGTTTCTCTCCTGTTGGAAACATGCAAAGCTGGAAGAAATTTGAGATTTTTGAGCGAGAGGATCAGATTTCATGTAACTCCAGAATAAATCCAAAGCCAGAGAGGAAACTGACATTTGGGCAATTCCTTGGCATCAGTTGGTTGCTTGTATTAGAAGTTGGGGTACCAGATGCAAATCATGTGTCCCCAAGCAAGACACTTTACTTTGATGAGCTTAAAATGTGTTTCAAGCTGTGCCATTTCATGGCATAAACTTCCAACTTCACTTCCCATTAGAAATCAAAATTTCTGTCATGCGATCTTTGCCTAAGAAACTCGAGACTCTACTAGTGTTCACAGATTGACAAAGGAAATCGAAACGCAACATGGCAGTTGGGAATACTTTTGTAACAAAGAGCTAGTTTTCTTAAGGATCATTGATTATTGAATCAGGAATCAATGACATAGCAATTGGTTTATGATGTCCTATGTGCCTTTGTACCAGAGTAAATATCCTCAGTCAAATGACAGTAAATTCTCATTAAAGTTTAGGCTCACTAGGGACGTGATATACTTCCGTAGGTCTCTCCCGGAGTAGGCAAGTATTCTATTCCAACTGCATATCATGTATTGTGGTCAAGCTGTGGCTAACTAGTAGAGGTTGAGAACTTTTTGATCAAACTTTCCCCAAGTGGGGAAAATAACGTCTAGAATGAACCATCAAGCGTCATGCTGCTAAGACCATAGCTGTTAGTGTTGGCTGTGCTCACAGTCTACCATCATGGTGCTCATCATGGAAGACTGATTTAGCCCATGGATGTGGCTATGGTCCTGGCTTTGGCATCATGGTGCTCATCATGGAAGACTGATTTAGCCCATGGATGTGGCTATGGTCCTGGCTTTGAGATCTACATGCAGAATGAATCATCTAGCATCATGGTGCTCATCATGGAAGACCAATTTAGCCCATGGATGTGGCTATGGTCCTGGCTTTGGCATCATGCTGCTCATGTGAGACCAATTTGCCCTATGGTCTCGGCTGTGCTCCTAGCTGTGAGGTATAGAATGAATCACCCAGCGTCATGCTCCTAAATTGCCAAAACCATGGTGTAAACTTAACACCTTTAGAATATCTGTTGAAAAATACCAGTCCAATGTTCTATGTGGCTACCAATGGTGTTAATGAATCCAGTTTAACAGTACATGTACAGGTTTTGCAGTGTTATTGAAGACCAATAGCCGTTTATACGGCTAAGTTTTTAGTTTGCTCGTGGCATTAGGGTACTGAGTATTTGAAAGTATTTTGGGGGGGGGGCATGTAGATATATGCCCATTGACAGTGTTTTTATGTTCGATAGATGTGAGATGGCTTAATCCTTGAAGCCAATTGCTTCACAGAAATGAGTATGAGTTATATGACATCAATAATTGATCAATTTGTGATATTTATTACCCAAATGAATTCTCGTGTTTGACTTTGGCTGCAGCCTTCAAAGGCAGACATTGCTCAGATCCCACTGAATCAGAACAATGAATACCTACATTTTGAAGGAAAAAATAGATAATTAATTACAGTATCGGTGAATTGATCCAGGGATGGCATGTGAAAAGTTTTGTTTGTCAAGTGTAAACAAAACTAACAAATAGAAAAGGAAGATTCTCATGCTATTTTTATCGTTTTAAATGCATTTTCATCCACTGTACCATTTGAAATGTGTAAATAACGCTAGCAGACTGGTTATTAAATACTGTCTGGAACTGACAGCCTAAATAAGTGGACCATTGTGCATTGTGGTTTTGTTGTCGGTAGTTTCATTGATTGTGGGGTGACTTTCAGTCATTTTTCATGAGAAAACGTGTCTTCATTGCATTAGCTATAACATCATCTCGGACCATATTTATTTTCCGTTTGATATTTCTCTGCAAGATGGAAATACATTTGTACACCCTTACAGACAGTGGGGACTGGTGCCATGTTTCTCCTCGGTTTTCTGAGGGGGTTTGCGAGATAAAGTATCAGTTTTTGGGAGAGTACGTAAAAATACCATTCCTGGCTGCATTTGCAGACATGGCTATGACGATGTCATAGTGTTATTGCAGTTAGCCAGAGCCGCAAGAAAATGTAAACTGGGAGATGCAGGCATCGATCTGGGCATCGATTTTTCCCCCGTTCTTATTCAGGTGGTGCGGGGAATTTTCAAGATGGATTGAGGCGTTGTATTATTTCGTATAAAACAAATACTAGATGTTTTGCATTTGAGAAATGGAAAGAATAATGTTGTTCGGAGGTAATTCAAATGTAAGTGCAACGGCGCACGCCACTGTCACCGTGTAGTGTTATTTTTACCATTACACTCGTAAACATTCGTTATTTGGACATGTCTGCCAAGGGCGGGGATAGTTTTGGTACAACCATGCAACCCACAATTTGCTGCAGGTGTGCAGTTTGATGCACCCCACAAAATCACCACATCTTGTGAAAGGGACTAGTCCATCCCAGGTGGCGGAAGGGACAAGCGGAGTGTCGATACCATCACTGAGCTTGCTGAAGTTGACCGGGAAAAACCAAAACTAAATATTTTGTCAGCAGTGATCCAGGTGGCCACCCAGAGCCACGATTGCACAAGGCTGCTCTCTCCTGCACTGCTGTCCGCAAATCCGATGAATCCTGTTTAACCCAGGTCTTAAACATTTTGAAAAGAGTTTTGAAAGAGAAGAGGATCAGCTGCTGCAGATGGGGGGGGGAGGTTGCTGTGCAACAAAGCAAAAATCTTGTATTTGGTACGGAAGACAACACGTCAACATCGAACGGAAAGTTGTCATTTTTCAAGGAAACTGGCAACAACCATTTTGGTCATGTGTTTGGGCAACAGACACTCAAGTGGATTGTCGTGAGAAAGACGTTTTTGTTAGTTTGTTTGAAATTTTTGACACTCTAAAACGTGGGTTGTTTCCGGTTGCTACAGATAGCGAGATTTGAAATAGATTTTAAGGCTAATCGGCAAATAGAATGAATTGCAGTCTATTGGCCAATTGAGCGCAGGTTTGAGGGTAAACCACCGACCATGAAAGATCAAGCACAGCAATAACATTTCCAACAGTCGAGCGCTGTTTACTGTACTTTTTAAAATTAGAAAAGTTAACGTTGTAAACGTCATGGAGAACTTTTAAAACTAGCTGATGAAGTCATTATCATCAGGTTAACATCATCATCAACGACTTTGGGAGTAGGCCTATTGCAGCTTTCGGCCGTGGTCCCACTAAAACGAGGCGCTTTTTTCGTTATAGATATACAAAAAGGGCTATAAGCATTGGTCATCCTGACCAATCTATACTCGACAAGATATATGAATATGACGGAGGGTTGTCCAAACTGTGTCCGGTTCGTAAGTGACTTTGTCACAAAGTCGGATGCGCCACGATTTGCAGGCTCCCATTGGACAATCGCTGCAGGTGCAGGTTAACTTCCAGTTCAATGTAAACGGCGATCAGTGCATTAACCCTTAGCGCAGTGCGTGTGCAGTGGGCGTGGTTTAAACTGAAGTGACGTCACGCTTACGAACCGGATAGACATTCTCTAGACAATTTCAAGATGTAGGCCTATAAGGGCGAACCCCGTACCCGTAATTAAAATTTCTTCCGCAGACTTCTGTTACCTAAGCCATCCTCTGGATGTCCGAAGAGAATTCCTGAGATTCCGGTCAAACATTGACAACACAAGGCCGGGGGAGGGGGGTCTCCGTCCAATATCTTGCTTCGAATGGACCAATCCGCCATTGGGAATTGAGTTAACCTCGGTACATGGACCCTCCCATTCTGATATTTCAGTGGCGACAAGGAAAAGAATCGGCAAAGCATCTGCAGATCCTTGCGTTTCCGCACAAAATGCTCCAGAGCATTAGGGGAATACAGCCTAAGCGTTGCGCAAATTCTTTATTCACAGCTGTGAGTTTGAAAGCTCACAGAGCAAGTTGCTACCTCGTGACCGCCGAGGGAGCTTTTCCGTTCAGGACCTCGCCGCGGCCGCAGTCCAAAACTTTCTCATTGGGTCGAAAAGAATAGAGTTCGTTACGTGGTTCAGCATTATCGTCAATAAACCACATAATAACCAAAGTGGGATATTTTGTGGTTTGGTCGAATTTTACTTAAATTATATTCTCAGTTTGTGGATTTACTATCTCACCGCGGCGAGGTAGTAACTCCCCCGCCGCGGCGAGTTAAATCGTTGAATGTCTGTCTCTCCGTGGCGAGTTATACGATCTTGCCGCGGTGTCAAATTGACATCTCGCCGCGGTGAAGTTCATAAATCCTATTATGTATCACCATGGTGGAATGCATTGAGATTGGGTCTCAGATTGCTTCAATCAAAAGGAGAGTTTGTATTTCAACAAAGCTTAATTTCCACCACCCACCCCCCTCAGAAAACAAACAAAAGAAATCTCATTTGGGGGCGTGAATTTCCATCTTCGCAAGTGAGGTATATTTTGATTCCCTTGAAGACTGCTGCCTGTTGAAAGGGTTACCGTACCTTTTATTCATACTTATATAAATATGCCGTATAATCATATTAAGGGAAGCCCCAGGGAGGGGGACCCAGAACAAACGAAAAAAGGAAAAACTACCAAAGAAATGAAAAACAGAAATGGAATAGTATCAAAATCATCAATTAGCTTGAGAGAAAAAAAAAGGACATTGACCTCCTCTGGCAATTAAATGTTATTGTTTTAGCTAGACAGTTTCCCCCTCCCCCCCGCCAACAAAAATTCCCGGCGACGCCCATGCATATTTTTTAGCCAATGTGTACTGCCATTTCAGACCAAACCTTGAAACTTGCTATGATTTTGGAGATTTTAACTGGCAACACCAAAAAATAAAAGGTGAAAAGGGACTAACACACGTTTTAAACTCAACTGGATTGCAATCCTCACTGACTTTTTGACCTCACATCCATGCGGCAAGTCGACAAAAACCGCCCACCCCGGGCAGGACGCTGAGAAAGGGCAAAAGAAAATTTTGGTCGAATTTTATGTTGTTAAAGTTCATTTTAATATTTTGAACTCTGGTCAAAACTCCCGTGTGTGCGCATGATGTGTGTAGGCCTAATGAACGTATAAATGCGGGATATAATATTGGTAAAATGCTTTGAGCGTCCAAAGCTGTGAAGTTTTGCATTTGTAAAAGTATTTTGCTCTCCATATAAGTAACTCGAAATTTTTTTGGGGGGGGCAGGAGGATAAGTGGCCCTTGCGTACTAGTAACATTATTTTGTTAAAAAAATCTAAATCATGATATTTTTGATTAAGTATGACCTAGGCCCTACATAAATTTTACATGTGGGTTCAGTCAGAAATGTTTGTGAGAATGGATCCCCATTCTCTGGATATAACTGTTCCAAATCACTTAGAGTGTGTGCAAAGGAAAGAGGGTGTGAAAGGAATGATCAAATTGCTTCCAAAAAATTGTAAACAAAAACAAGCACCCCCATCAATGGAGCTCCGGTGGACTACCTCCGGGGGCCGTACACTATGTGCAGCTGTCCGGTTCTCGTAGGATGATGCGACAGGCTATCCCCTGTCGCTTTTAGTCAGTTCGTCACTCCACTTCCCCACTCCCCAGTTAGTCACTTCACCTTCCAGGCAATTAAAAAGTAGGCTTACATTGTATGCATCGTATTTGATATTATGTGTTCAGGCTGACCATAAATGGTGTTTTTTGCCTGAGTTGGCGGCGTTTTAGTCCAACTTTTCCAATATCGCTCGACCTCGACCGGCGCGGCGCGACGCGTCCGTACGTGTACTCAACGTAGGAAGTGAGCCCTCTGTCGTTGGCACGCGCATGCGACAAAGTCATCCCGCGTGCACCCGTCATTGCCGGTATGGGAGATTTTCCCAGGTTGTGCAATTTAGACCATCGCAGTACACGGTGCGTGGAGGAAAAATATCGACTGTGGGTGTGTGACTGCGAAATGTCTTCTTCGTGTTCATCGACATAAAGATGTAGGTTGAAATATAATTTGGCATTGGACAATAGGACCCAACTGTGTTCTTATTCCTCTTACCACTAGTCTTCAGGATTTTGGGCCTGTACTATAGTGTCATGCATCATGTGCAAATTGACATTGGTAGGATTGGTAGGTCGTAGTCTAGTCACTAGCATGGCTAGTGTTAGTACAGTAGGCCTAGTACTACTACCAGACTATTACTAATAGCCTACTAGTACTAGGCCTACTTACACCGTCCTACTTACTAATAGCACTGACTATACGGTCATGCACGTTACTACTAGTACTAGTACTAACATGACTATTAAACGTGCGTGACTGTCATGACTGTATAGTCGCCAGGTCCCTTATCTCGCCACTTACAGTGAAAACCAATCAGACTTGGTAATAGGTGGCGAAATTAGGGGGTTCATGACATTAGGCCTACTTTTAGCACCCTGTTCCTATTATAAGGGAACAAATTCTACTTTTTTGAAATGACTTTATCTAAACAAGTTGTTGGTGATGTCCTCTTTCATATCAGAAAGAAAAGAGAACAGGGCTTTTGGTTTTTGAGGGAAATTTTTACTTAAAATGGCAGCGTACCATGAAGAGCTGTGAACAACAAAATTTGGCGAATGTAGTCTGGTTCCTTGACCTGATGGAGATTTGTTTCGATGAATCCAAAAAGCCTGAGTCGGGTAACCAGACGAAAAAGAAAATGGTGTGATTCGACTGAGTGGTTGTCTTTTGCCAAACTGGGGTTAGGAGTTTGAAGTTTTCTTGCTTGAATATTGTAAAACATCACCTGGACTAGGCCTACTAGGATTGAGTAATGGTTCCTTAAGGTCAAAATGTTAGTTAGTTTGAGAAAGTGGACTTTGTTTCCTTATTATAGGAACAGGGTGCTAATGGTAATAAACCCCCAAATTAGGGACTGGCGACTAGTTTATGGTCGCCAGTCTAGTACAGTCAGCAGGCCTGTACGTACGTAGGGCTTTAGTGGCTCTCTTTTACAATCTGTCTCTTAACTGTTGCTACCACAGCCCTACTTCAAGGCATGTCTTCGGGTGCCGGAAGTCAAGGCACCCAACAGGTGCAGTATATGCATAATTCATGTTGCTTAGTAATAAGTTGCGCGCGCACTTTACTATTGTACAGTACGGCCACAGCACATGTGTGGAGCATGGTACAATGACATGCATATTAATGGTATTCAAATTTAATTTCACCGGTTCCTTGTCCGTCTATCACGCAAGGTGATGGGGAACCAGTTTTGTATGGTACAACCTATACCAGAGCGTCTGTCGGGTGCCTTGAAATCTGATGCAAGAAGCACTGCTTTCGTTTTTCAAAATGGCGCCACCCAGCATAAAAATATCATAGGCCGGGTTTTCAAGGCACCATACAGTGGAAAATGTGCGGTTTTGGAAAGCTTTAGGGTGCTCACATAAAAGTCCAGACTCTGAGGAATACGCCGGTGTAAGTAAAATTGTCGAGTCATTCTCACTTCGGAAGATATTAGGATTCAAAGTTTGTGACAATCCTGCAGTTCGGATTTCAGGCATTAAAGACATGCCTTGAAGTGGGGCTGTGGTGGCGACAGAAAAGAGACAGATTGTAAAAGAGAGCCACTACAGCCCAACGTGTGGGGCTTGCCTAAGGCCTACTAATGGGCCTAACGCCGTACCTTGGAGGACCTAGCCGAGGGACTGTGGTGATACTTCTGCGGTGCTAGGCCCCAAGGCACTGGGGCCTAGCACTAGGCACTGGGGTCTGGCTGGATATAGCCATCACTACAGGCTCATGATGAGTTGGGCAGGTTCACTATTACTACTAGGCCAATAAATTATGACAAATCTCCCAATTCCCCCAGAACTGAGGAGTTCATCACCTGTCACACTCTGACGAACCCACCGAAAGCTACAGGGGAAAGAGTTCCGTATACGGATGCTAGTAATTATTCCCTGTATCGACCTATTATTAGCCATCAGAAAGCAAAAACATATCAAGAAAAGTCAAATTTATTAGGGAAAATGCCAAGTCGTTTACTTACAAAACACTTGGAATTTTTAGACCAGTCTCATAGGGTTTGTGCACAGGGTGTCAAGCAGCATCCATATGGAACTCTTTTGAAGCTATTTTCTATGTAGGTTCTACCATAGAGGTATTCCTCCATGGTTCTACAACATGCCGTTTAGAATGGATTCTTGGGTTGGTGTGTACCCATATCGCTGCATTCTCTCAAAAGATCTCTGTAAGGTGGCTGACATACATTCGTCTTCAGTACCTAGGAAAAAAATGGGTCCAAAGCATGCCAATTTTATGAAACTAGTTGAGCACGGCTGCAATTGATACACAAACTGAATTTGGCTGTGTGAAGTTAGTTACTTGTTCTTCGTTTGATGTTCGACATTCAATGTTGAAGCAAGTACTGTTTGATATTCAATGTTGAACAAGTAACTGTTTGATATTCAATGTTGAACAAGTAACTGTTTGATATTCAATGTTGAACAAGTAACTGTTTGATATTCAATGTTCCTGTTCCACTTCCTGTATGTGTAATTCTCAGCCACAACTTGCCTGACTGGTTGAGTTGGTTGAAATGGCAGTGTGCTGCAGGGTCACATGAACCAATTGCAGCTATAGTCAACCAGTTAGGTTGCAGCTTGTCTTCAAGTACACATGTGAACCTTATGACTCTCAAATAGTGACCAGAAAGTATTTGCACCATTGTTGTCACTTTGTTGATTTTTGGACTTTTTCCCCCTTCAAAAAATCCTTCAGAGCCCTGTATCACCAAAAAGAAAAAGGAACTAGACTACACTTTGATAAGGAACTCAATTTCAAATAATGTTGTGACTTTCCTGAAAGGAAACAAATTGAAATCTGCTGATAGTTCATATGTTGTCAGTTCAGTGACGGCAAAATAAAAACCTCATATTTGTAAATTTGCTGGTGGTTGTGTTTTCCAGAGTCTGTATGAAGATGGCAGTTTCAATGGGACCACTGATTCAGTGGTGCAGCAGTGAACTCTCGGCTCTTCTTGGAGGAGATGCATCGGAAGACTTTGCCAAGTAAGAGGACCGTCATCTCAAGCAGGCTGCACTTGGTTAATATCTCTGTCATGGAATATATATATTGCTGAACCCAGGAAACAGATCACTGTGTCCGTGTATTGCTAAAATGATGAAGTTACACTTTTCATATGCACTTGTCAAGTTTCAGTGTACATGAAAGGGTAGTTTCCTCTCAGATCTCTACTGTCATATCTGAATTTGCTTCCAAAACATGGAAGTGATTGATGGTCATAAATCTCTTTTCAACATCAAGACTGAACTTTTAAAAAGCAATCTGAAAGGAGTTTTGAAAATGTGTAGGCTTCATTTGATTGTACCCTTATGTTAATATTAGTACTCCAAGTGTAAACATCACTATTTTTCCATGTTCCCCCTCCCCCCAGAATACTGTGTATATTATTTCCCGCAACATTGCAAACCCATTTTAACTTCCTTTAAGCATCTCTGAATTGTTCATGATTTGAACCTTGCAGTCCTGAATCTTCTAGCATTGGAAAATTCAGGAAAAGAGTAAAGTGCAAATAGACCTCGTTGAAAACCATTGACATTGACTGTCTGGATCACTTTGGCAGATGTCTATTGGAAATTGATAATGTGAAGGACCTTGAGGAGTACTTACACCAGTTACTGGACGTGGCCGACCCCAAGGCTCAAGCCTTCATTCGGGAACTGCTTCGTAAGAAACACTGTGCTGCTCCCCCAGACAATGTCACAGTGAGTGAAGCTCAGAGTTCCCTCTATTAAATTCCCTGCATTTGTGCTCACTTTTTTTTACCTGCAACCTGTTGTTAAACCTCGCTAATATTCTTGCCTTGTGACTTGAACTCTAAGAAGCTGTTTGTGTGGAAGTTCACAGACATTTTCAAGTTTAATGTTCCTTCATGTTGCAGGTATATAAGAAGCCAGTCGAAGACAGAGACTACGCTCCGAAAGCCAGTAAATCACAGAACAAATCCAAAGCCAAAGACAAGAAACCTGGAGGCTTCACAAAGGTGGACCTTTCGGCCGTGAATAGCGAGCCTCGAATGCCTGGGGATGTAAGTCAGTAAAATGCCAAGTCCACTATCCTGTGTTATGCTTTCTGCAGCTCCCACACAATCCAGGCACTTCATTGATCATTGGTTCATCACCTCTGATGCACAGGATTAATTCTCAATTATTGCCACTTGTTCGGGAGCAGATGCAGATATGCTAGCCGACCTGAGGCCAGCCGGACTTCTTTTCACCAATCTGCTCAGCTTTTACAAATATTGCATGCACAGATTCCATATTGTTTTCCAGGGAAGAAGAACGATAATGGCCTAAGGACTCAAAGTACTGTTTTATTGGTAAGATTCGGATTGGCACCGTCTTGAAGCCTCTACCGAAAGATTGAAGTCAGTCTCCCCAGCTGCAAGGTGACCAACCCCTCCATAGCATGGCAACCTTTGATGGTGCCCTTGACTACTTCGCTATCCGCCTTGAGTAGAAGCCCCACCCCCATTAGTTTTAGAGAGCTGTGTTAGTGAGGAGTATTCATTTTGTTGGTAGCAACGCGACCCTCACGCATGCATTTCGTAGTCGTTTGTGGACCAGAAAACGTCAGTTCCGGCCAAAAGATCCTTCGCTGCCAGGAAAATGGCGCCCTCTTTTAGTTCAGCTCAGGGCTCATAGTATATCCATCGTCGAACAGTGCCTACTTTCTGAGAATCACACAGGTTGACAGTAAATCAACAGGAACCGTCAACATTTTTCACGAGTGTAATGTCCATTTTTCCTCAGGGTGCTAAACTTAATGATACATCAAAAGAGAGCTCAGTTAACTGTTTCCAGAGAAAAGTAAAACCAAAGCACTGAAAAATGACCATCAGACCCATTTTGGGGAGATGCCTTGCTTGAAGTAATTGACAGAAACCGGGTATTGCCAGCACTCTGTAGATAACACCCAGTTCAATTTTTTTTTTCTTCACAGCCTCCCCCTTCAGCTGTTGGCCCACCCCCCACAGCCCCTCAGCAGCAGATCTCGGAGGCCCAGGCCCACCGGCAAGGAGCCAAACGCAAGCAGAAGTACGTCTCTCTCTACAGCAAGGAGGGCGAGGCCCGCAGCGTGGTGCACCTGGCGGGGAGGCACTGGTGCGAATGCCAGGCCCAGAAGCACGGCCTGGTGGCCAACTGCCTCAGTTGTGGCCGAGTGGTGTGCCAACAGGAAGGGTCTGGGCCCTGCCTCTTCTGTGGGAAGCTTGTAAGTTCTGTCTTTTTTTTCCCACTGAGATCTTGTAAGCAATCTGTACAAGAAAATTCAAAGCAAATATTTTACAAAGTTTGACAAAGCTTTGAAAAAAAAAAGGACACGCTTTCTTGAAAGAAATCTTTACATCCAGATTTTGTAATAGACTGATTGCGCCCACTAAGACATGTGACCTGTAGTGGGTACCAAATATCAAGAAGCACCGCGTCCACCAAAAGCAAAGTGTTTCATAAGTATCATTGATGAAAAATGAAGGCCGCAGTAGGCACTGTACTCAGACTGCTGATATACTGGGTACCACAGTGAAAGCATAATCCCTTTATTCGAAAGAGCTCTGCACCAGATCCTGGCTTTGTTTTTGTTTGTGGCCTCAATCGGATCATTGCATATTCATTTTTCTACCCCGGGAACATCATTTTGTCCCATGTGAGAATCAGGGCTGTGGAGAATTTTGATTTGGTTGCCGGAGCAAATTCTGGAGACTGAACATGAAGCTCCAGGTAAAGTCCAAGACAAAGACGGTGCCAAGGGCTTGAAAAAAACAAACCCAAGGCTAAAGTCAAGCAGCTAGACCAAAGAGTCCTCAAATCAGGACCCCTGATTTTGCAGGTGTGCACAAGGGAGGAGCAGGAGATCCTGGCCAGGAACTCCAAGGCCAGCGAGAAGCTCCGGCAGAAGCTGATGGGGGAAGGGAAGGAGGGCCAAGGGGGCAGTAAGGCCAGCGACGGAGACCTGTCCTTGCCTCGCGTGGCCTCCAGGCTACAGGCTGGGCTGGACAAGGCGCTCAAGCACAAGGACAAGCTGATTGAGTATGACAAGACCAGGTGAGATACTGTACGTCATAATCTGAGAAGTCAATGGGCCTGTGCACTGATGACATCACACTTTGTTTATATGTTCACTGTCCTGTGGAGCCTATGGGGGCTTACGGTCCACTGAGCACCGTAAGAAAGAACGTGTTATCAAAGTTTGGCATCATTGATGTACAGAGGTCTGTGTATCACAATCATGATTAAATCACTTAAGGGGAAATGTAGATCATCTTTGCAACCGTCCGTCCAAGAGGGTTGCAAAATGTAGATTAAAAAACTTCACCTGACCTCCACCCTAACCCAGAATAGTATCTGCTGTTTCTAGATAATGTGCTGGTTTTATTTCATGAGTTTTGCGTGTGTGTGCCAGCTTTCTCTGGCATTGGCTCACCTGTTTGAAATTGAAACAATTTGACAAACTGTTGTTTTTTTTTCAAGAATGGAACCAGGCCAAAAGGAATAACCTTGCATGATACCATTTACCTTTGTACTTTTAAATTGAGCCAACTTGGGGACAGTGGTTCAGTTGTCTAATTTGAGGCTGCTTATCTTTGAAAAAAGGTTGAAACTTTGAAAACAGTGATCCAGAGCAGGTTGTAGTTGATATTTGTACGTTTAGTTCCTTTGATACAGACTTCTCCCCATTGCCTTTGAGAAATATTCCGCTAGGATCAAAACGTCAGGCCCTCCAACTTTTCCAATTGTATAGTTTAGGTCACTGTAACCTGCAAGCCGTCTGCATTGGCCTCTATATACAACAAGGACTTTCCCTCTGTCTTCCTCTTCAGCGTCCGCCGCACCCAGGTCATCGACGACGAGTCGGACTACTTCTCCACCGACTCCAACCAGTGGCTGACCACGGAGGAGCGGGCCAAGCTGGAGCGGCGCAAGCAGGAGCTGATGGAGCAGAAGCACGGCTCCCGCCTCCGCAAAACCTTCACCCTGGACTTTGCCGGCCGCCGGGTGGTGGAGGACACACAGCAGGTGGACATGTACGACGGGCAGGATGAGGTGGTCCAGGCCGTGAACTTTGGCCGGACGGGCAACGTCAGGGGTCACAGAGACGCAGCGGGAGACAGCGACATCGTCAATCCAAATATCAGTCAGGCTGCACCCCGGGTGAGAGAGAGATTCAGAACGCTGATTGTAGTTATTGTGTATTTATTATTAGTGAAGTTGGGAAAGGTATGTTTAATAACCACTTGCTGCCGGGTGCCTTTGAAAATGCAGTGTCTAAAACCGGGTGATTTTCAATGTCTTCGGTTTTAAAAAATCTTCAAAAAATTCATATCCAGACAACATCTATTCATGCCCGAGTATTTCAGCCAGGCCTGCCGCCTTGTAAAAAGAGCCCAGATTGTGTGGTGTTACATAAGTTTCTGTTGTTTCCGAAACTGGCACAGTGCGCTGCTGGTGTCTTTTCAGTACGGCCAGATTAGCTTGTAGTGGTATTGGTTCGCTCATCACTGGAGTGCTGGAGCCGTTGGTGGCAATCCGCTCGTGCTGAGTGCCACAAACAGTGTTATAATGTTTCAAAACAATTTCCTCTGCTATTGACAGCTGAGAAAAAAATGTTGGCAATTCCCAGCAGCTCGGTCTTTTGTTCTGAGTACGGTCTTTTGTTACTTGGCCCAGCTCTTTTGTCCAATTTGGGGCACCCCAAGGTACCCGAAACGAGGCTCCCCGGCAGCAAGTGGTTAAAGGGGGCCACTGTAATCTTCCCAATTTCTTTTTTTGGGGGGGCCTATATCGAAAATGCAAAGCGTAACGAGATCCTTCAGGACAACTTTCCCCAAACCAAACAACCTCAGAGTCCTAATCTGCCAGCTGCCACAGTAACCGATCGTTTCATGTGTTGGCGTGAGTTGGCAGTTCATACTTGCTGTCTGCCCTATGAAGCAGTACCATACAGAGTTGCACACCTGTAGCATCTTGTTTCATCTGGTAGGGTTGGGGTTAAGCACTTGCCGCCGGGGTTTCCGGTACTGGACACGTATTCTTTATACACGTGGCGGGGTCTCCAAAATCGGATAAAAGGAACTGGGCCTTGTAACAAAAGACTGTACTCAGAACAAAAGACCAGGCTGCTGGGCATTACCAACATTTTTTCACTCTCAGTAGTGGAGATAATCCAGTCTTGTTTTGAAACAGTATACCATGGTTTGGGGCATTTGGAGTGAGTGGACTACCACCGGGGACAAAAGTGCTCCACCACCGCAGCGATGAGCCACACAGTACCGCTGCACGCTAATCTGGCCCCTATTGAAAAGAGGTCAGCAGCGCACTATGCAAGTTTCGTGAAAAAAAAAAAAATACTTAACACCGCAAAATCTGGGCTCTTTTTACCAGGCAGCAGGCCTGGCTGAAATACTCCAGCATCAATAGATGTTGTCTGTCAGATTAGAGTAGACCAGACAGTCCTTCGTGTGGGTTTAAGTGTCCAGTAAATGAAGAGAGGAGTTTTTAAAGAATTTTGAAAACAGAAAAAAAAAAGATAATTATCCCGTCCCAGCATCATCAACATTGATAACTGCCAACGGCATGAAGTAGTTAATGCAAGCATGGCTGTGTCTGAAAATGGCAGAGTTGTCTAGGGCTATTGGCTAGGGCTGTTGGCTCTGGCATTTGGCTAAGGCTATTCATTGTAGCATACAATTGGAAAGAAAACGCAGCCTCTTCCTGGAGATAGCCATTTCAGAGATAGCCCACAAACTTTCAGAGACATTAAAAAAAAGTCTGATATTGAATGCCCAATTTTGATGGGTATAAGCTAATTTTGTCTTAATGGGCATAGTGGCACCTTTCTGACAATACATGTCTTTTTGACCAGAGTGTAACCATTCTTTATCGATTTCTTGAGATTCAAAAAACTTCCATTTTGGCATTAATTTTATGGCCTACTCAACTGCAATGATGAGTGGGATAATTGAGTGTATTAAAGGCCGTAAGCTGCTGAAACACTAAAGGACATTCCAACAAGAACATTGCTTGTAACTTGGGATCAACGCATGTCTCGGAATTGTGATAGTAGTCCATAAGGAACACGGCAAGAGCAGCGTAGATTCCCACAATGGACAACACATTACTCCCTAAAGAAGCATTCTAGTGTATACAGGAATGCCCTGACCTTTTAAATGCTCCAGTCTTGGCAGCATCCCGCGACACACTGCCAAGGCATCATTTCAGAATTCCTATCGGTTGACTTTAGGACTCTGCCATCCGACCGATAACTTTTGTGAGTGAATAATGGAGGAGGTGATGCTCCACTGAAACCACATAGCCTTGGAAGTAATGCAATGAAAAGGCATTTATCAGTTATAATTAGCCACTTAACCTGATAGCCAACCGATAATAAATGTATCAGTTGGACCGTTCTGTCCGACACCTACCCGATAAGAATTTTGAAATGGTGCCTAAGTATAATTGAAGTCATAACAGTACGATGCCAAGTGACAGCCTACCACATGGGATTTTACAAACTCCTGAACGAGTTATCAAAGCTAGGACAGTTGATGTTTTTAAAGTGAAAGTATCCCAGCTGCACAGAACAGAGAAGGCTTGACTTTTTTCCTGTATTATTCTCTGTTTCTTTTGGCAGTTTGTCCAAAGCAAGGAGGACAGATTCCGTCCTCCCGACCCGGTTACCCTGCAGAAGTCGGAGAAGCTGTCCCTGACCAGCAAGACGAGCACCTTGCGCATCCAGGACCGGGAGCTGATGGAGATGTCCGACGAGGGTTACTGCCTCAGCATGCACCAGCCTTGGGCCTCACTGCTTGTCACGGGAGTGAAAAGGTGAGTCCCAGGTTCACTTGTGGCGGTGTCGGCCAGCTCATTTTTAGTACTTTGTCTACTTTAACCCAAATGGCCCCCATGAACAGATTAAATTGAAACTTTACAAATATAACGGATGTCTTTGCACCCCTGCAGAGTTTCAGAAGCTTGGGTTAGCCAGGACGGGGAGAGTAGAATCCCTCTCCCCTGGTTTTAAGCTGCCCCCCGCCCCCAAATGATAGGTCCTTTTGAGGTTATTCCTAATTCCTTAGGAATTTTGATCTGGGAACCTGCAAGAATCCTCCAGGCAATCTTCCACTGTGCATGAAACCAACTGTTCATGCTTTTTACTTAAGCTTTCAAGGGGTAGTCGGATAGTCAAAAGTTTCACAGGAGAAGTCGTTGAGGGACTGATGACTGAATTCCTTGTTGTCTGCTAGGGTTTGTGTCTCTGGAGATTGTGATAGGGGTACTCCCAAAATGAAACTGTGTCGTTCTCTCAACGCACGTGAAACTTTGTGAGTGGCTGGTTAGAGTGGATGTGAATCTTTGTCCTTTTTTAACTTGTTTCCCATTTAGACATGAAGGCAGGACGTGGTACTCATCCCACAGAGGCAGGCTATGGATTGCTGCAGCCTCCCACAAAGCAACTCCTGAAGAAATAGCAGAAGTTGAGAACGCTCATCGGTCATTTCATCAAGGTTGGTAGCGCTATACCTTGCTTACCGAGGAAACAAATTGATAAACTATCCTCTGGTTTTTCCATTTCAGTTTTGCTGTTTTTGCATATTCCGCACTCTTTGAAATCATTATGTTCAAATAAATGTGAGGACATTGCCACTCCTTGAAAACGACATCTTTATTGGTCAAGAATTCATTGAGAAATTTAAATAATAAAAAGGAGTTAGGCTTAGCAGTTCATTTAACGCCTGTTGTCAGTTGGAGATACAAATGTATCTTTCAACAGTTGACCCTAACAGTCCTCAATCCTCCAATTTCAATAATGTGATTTTTACATACACCCCAGGGGATTTCTTGTTTTCCTTACCTTTGCTTTGGATGATAGTTCTCAAAAGTTTGTTTTTCATGAAGTAACACTTTGTTGAAAACTGATGCCCAGCCTCTTCAACTGCAGCTCACCCTACCATTGAATGAATATCATACCCTGTGTCTTGTATTGTTTTGCTACACAGATGATGAGGATGTAACATTCCCCAAGGAATATCCCACCGCCTGCTTGCTGGGCTGCGTGGACATGGTGGACTGCCTGTCACAGGAACAGTATCAAGAACAGGTGAGAACTCTTGGTGTGGTTGTCCCGTTCGTTAATGGCAGTTATGAGGTATTAGTGCTAAAGGTCTCCTGGCGAGATGGGGTTTTATGTGAGCAACTCCAAATGCCACAGGGTAACATAATACGGGCGATTCACAATAGTGCACCTCCAAGACTTTGCAACCCGTTGGCCAATCACAGTGCACGAAATCTGTCAACCCAATGCCTTGGAAAGGGTCGACAGATTACGCACGTTGTGATTGGCCAACGTGTTACAAAGGCTTGGAGGTGCGCTGTTGTGAATCGCCCGAATTTATGGGGAGGGAGGGTTTATTTTTCTTGAATATTACTGCAGTACATCTGTCATTACGCCAAGACTTTTGGAGGGTTGGGCAGTGTTGACCTTCTCCATAGACCAGGCACAACTGACTGTTAAGAGTGGAACGTGAAACTTTGCCAGTGAACAGAGTCACAGCGGTATAAATGGGTACTTGCATCCTGGAGAATAAAAACTTTTTCCTCTTGTGTCTTGGCAAGGAAACCTGCAAATAAGCAGTAGGTCTTATTTGCTCGAGATGGACTTTTGTTCACAGTTGATGAGATTCTCGTGGACACTAAATCTGTTCCTATCTATGCCGTTTTTCAGTATCCCCATGGCGACAGCCCATCACCCTATGTATTTATCTGCGAGAACCCCCAAGAACTTGTGGTCAGGTTCCCGATCAAAGGAAAGCATAAGATATGTGAGTATCTAGATCATTCTAATATGTTTGAATGAGTTTCATTCACGCAGCCACAATATTAAGCCCGCTCACCTCTGGCATTGCAGTATATCACAGTTATCGCAATGTTCTGTCAATATCGCTGCAGTCTGCCCCCCCCAGTGGTTCAGACTTGCCACTGTACACCACATGGCCTTGCCATAATTGGAATGTTAAGTGGTGCCAATAAATTTGTTCAGACTGTAACACAGTTGTTGTCGACTGCTTTGCCAGGACATCCAAAGCACTCACTTGACAGGTAGCCTCAAGCATTCCTGTCTCCATGGGAGCCACTATAAGAGAAATGAACTCCATGTAAGAAATTGATATGTATTGTTCACCAGCCGTTAGTTATGAAAGTTGAATGCACCTGTGGTTGTGTTTGTGATGACTATAGCAGAAGTACTTATTTAATACTTGTGTATTACTTCACAATATTGCAGCGTGAGGGCGACTGATCCAAAATAAAGTTGTGTTTTTCGTCGTCAGTTCGGTTTAATATTAACCTGAGGTTACTTTTAAGAATTGGATAATAAGTGCTGAGAACAAAAAATGAGGGGTTTCACACATTCTGAAAATTGCTTTAACCACTTGCTGCCGGGGGCAGTTATCAATGTTGATGATGCTGGTCTGGGATAATTATCATTTTTTTCTGTTTTCAAAATTCTTTAAAAATTCCTATCTTCATCTACTGGACACTTACACCCACCGGAAGGACTGCTGATCTCCACTCTAGCCTGACAGACAAAATCTATTGATGCCCAAGTATTTCAGCCAGGCCTGCAGCCTTGTAAAAAGAGTCCAAATTGTGCGGTGTTATATAGCTTTCTTTTGTTCACGAACCTGGCAAAGTGTGCTGCTGACCTCTTTTCTGTAGGGGCCAGATTAGCACGCAGCAGTGCTGTGTGGCTAATTGCTGCGGTGGTGATACTGTTTTGTCCCGATGGTAATCTGCTCACTCTAAATGCCCCAAACCGTGGTATACTGTTTCAAAACAAGGCTGGATTATCTCCAATTTTGAGAGTGAAAAATGTTGGTAATGCCCAGCAGCCTGGTCTTTTGTTCTGAGTACGGTCTTTTGTTACAAGGCCCTGTTCCCTTTGTCCGATTTCAGAGACCCCAGCCCTGCATATAAAGCGTACGTGTCCAAAACCAGAATCCCCGGCAGGAAGTGGTTAACTTTTGATCAAATGATACGGTAATTTGTTGATACCCCTGCAAAATAATGTTTTGTTTGTTTTCCAATGGTCAGGGAAACTGGACGGGCAAATACTCAAGGCGGCAAAGAAGGGACTCCGCAAACCCACAGGGCACTGACATCAACCACTGCCCCTCCCCCCTTCCTAACACATTTCCACCCCTTTGATGTGCAATAGTACGGGTGCTTGGAGTATCTTGCCACATGAAATATGGCACATATTGGCGGTACCATTACCTTGGTGGGGGTTATCAGGTCATGCCTCAGTCAAACTAATTCAGGGAAAATAATTCGTCATGTGCCCGGCAAATGGTCATAAGCGCACTTGCACGCTTTTGCTGGGAAGCATGATCACAGCAGAAAAAGTGTTCACTACAAAAGTGGCGTAAGAAACACACTCCATTTAATAAAAACGGATAAAATTTACTACAAAATCAACACAGGTTGTACAAACAACAACCTTTGAACAAATTGTTGAATGAGTTTTTAACTTGTTGCAAAGAAATCTTTGTGTTTTGTTAAAATAAAACAGTTGCATGCATACGTCGTTTTACCGGGAAACAATTTTTTTTTGGCAGTGATCATGCTTCCCGGCTAAAGGGCGTAAGCATTTATGTCCTTCCAGGCACACGATGAATTAATGATCTGCATTTTTCAAAGCAAGAGAAGCTAAACACTAAGCCTCTTATGGACAGGAATCACCTATGACTCAACTTAAGTTGTTTTATTTTTGTTGTTATAATTTTCAAAGTGGTGCATGAAATGGATTAAATACAATGCATATATACTGTGGTTCAGGAGAAAATTTGATATGCTTACTGAAAAAAGTATTTTCTGCACGAAAAGCACCTTATTGAATGTAGTGTCTATCAGATAGCGACTGAACAGTGACATATTCCAACTTCAAATGAATTTATGGAATCAATCAATAAGGAATTCATTTTCTTTAATGATTGACCCCCAAAATGCCATTCTTTTCATTGTTGGCAGCAGAGCAATGATCCATTTATGTTTACGCCAGCCTTTGTTTTATGCATCTTTGACTCTGCTGCCTGGTCAAACTTAAAAGCAACATGGCCTTCATTGCTTTCATAGACCTTTCTCTATCAATTGCCTTTTCTGGGGTACACCATTTGTAGATGCTGCAGATTTGTACTCATTTTGATGAAAAATTTCTGGTATGCACTTTACGCCATTCGGTCTCACAAGGCAGTGCTCACCAGTGGCATGTTCTTAGCTCCCATGAGTTCCACAGAGCACTGTCTCTTCACACTGACAGTCGTTTTACCTGCAGTATGGATAACGGGTCTCTCTAGAACCTACATCTCTTCTTCTTTTTCTTTATTATTTTTTAAAAGACCATTGGGTTACCTGGAAGTATTTTTTTTTATGAATTTACTTAATCAGAGGGTGTTACTCGGAGTAAATGCATAATGTCAGTTTGAAGAAATGTAAATTTCACAAAGAATAACAACGTTGCAGTCAATATTGTATGCCTCCAGGTCAGATGAAGATTACATTATGTGTAGGTGACTCACGTCAGTAGAACCATAGGTGTTATCATGTTTTTTTTTTGGGGGGGGTAGTATACCATTAATAATTGGAAAAAGGTCAATTCAAAGTTGTTTTCAAGTAAATTGACATTTTCTCTTTTCCTTTTTTTGTCATTTTTACCTTTCATTTTTTTTCTGGCCCCCTGCGATGCCCATGCAAAGAGCAATCCTGTAATAATATGTTGTTAAACAGGGTAAATTGTATCGTCCCACCCGTTTTGATTTCTCGTATTTTTGCTCGTTTTTCTAGCCTTCTTACAATACATTTCTGAATATATAAAAGTTGCTTGGCTCACCCCAGCAACCTTGTTACCACGAGCCCACCAACCTTATTACCAGGAGATGCACGTTTCAATTGATGCTTGGTGCTTTGATAACATTCTCTATTATACCCCCGGAAACAGTTTTTCTTTCTGAATGCGTCAAGGCCTCGACAACCACAAACTCTGTGCAGGAACTGTAGCCTTAAAAACTGTGATATCTCTTTTTTGTGTGTGTGACTTATGCAGCCGTGCGTTATTTATTCTTGTCCGAGGAGGGTCCGAAGTTCAACTTAGTTCAATCTATAAACAAAAGGAAAAGTTGCACAGATAGTATACGGTATACCCAAGATGTGGGTTTTTTTAAGGGTACTAAGCCACATACGGGTCTATGAATGTTAAATGCGCTGTTCTTACTTGTTTTGCAACTGCCTTTGATGCGTATTAAAAAAATCGTGAGGTCTTGACTCACGAATACTTTTTTGTTAGCATATCTTGTCAGGTTTGTCTTTGATGAAATCCCGTTTTGTTTAAATTATGATGCAGAAAAAAATGTACATTTTTTGACTTAAAAACGTCATTTCAAAACATTTAGTCGTGGCAGCATTAAAACGCCGTACAAACGTGCGTGCGTATGTTTTGTGTTGTGTAGAAGTGTTCGTGGGAAGTGAAGAACCCACTATCACATTTTCTGTGGATCGAATGCCTCGAGGGGGATCCTGTCAGGATAAACGAAAGAATGTTAGTAAACTAGATCTTTTTCTGAAAAGAGTATTCTTTCGATGTCTAGAGTCTAACACCAGGAAAGGTTTAACTGTTTTGTTTCGTTTTATTGAAAAGTTTTTTGTTTTACAAGCAAAACTGTGAAAAGGCGCATTTTGGCCAGAACGTGACTTAGTCGTTCATAGGCCCGATAGTACGAGGTCTCTTCGTTCACACGTTAAATTGTGAAATGCAGTTGCCATCGGGCTGCCTTCCTTGTCACGTACTCGCTAACTCTCAACCAATCAAGAAGCCCAGAAATGTGAACGTGCCAACCTGCTGGCCGTCCAGGTACACGCCCTCAATGTCCTGTATTTTGCGCGCGTTACTATAGGCCTACACGAATTAGCGGCAGTACCCTCACAACAATAGAATAAGCAATGTCAAATCATCTATGTCCTTTCTCTATGGTCAGATTGATCGATATCTACAATTGGGTTTGTTTTGGTGTTTACAGGTTCGTGAACACCTGTTGAAGCAGAACAATGGATACGTCATTGTACCGTGGGACAGACTTTTTTTTAGGTATATGATTGGAAAAAGAGACGCCTGTTTGCGGCCCACTCGTCTGGTTTGGGCCGTTAATCCTGGTAACGTCCTTCTCAAAATCCGACTACACTTTAATCCTCTCGGCACGATTTTCGATATTTGATATGACCCCATCATGTTTACTTAATGGTAATGTGTTGAAAAATGTGAAATTGGCAATAATTGATCGAATTAAAGCAGGCTATTGTTAAATGAACAATGCATTCAAGGTAATAATAGACCGATCAATACTTTTTACAAAGCCTTCAAAAGCTATGCTAACGCATAATTCCTCTGGCCGGCAGAAAAACAACACAACGGAATTACTCTACTTCCAACATCGTAGAACCTCGTAGGACGACAAAAACAGAGTCTATTTGGGAAAATTTGTACAGAGAATTTATTGGACCACGCTTCTAAAAGGAGTTACAATGAGACCGGACGGCCGGGCCGTGGTGCCGGGGCGTTTCTGTGTCTTTCTGGCGGCATTTGTGGCGATTCTTGGCGTGTATGTGCCTCGTCTGTGCGCGGGACAGCAAGAGCTTGTGGCAGAACCGTTTGTTCCAAACAAGGAGCCTCCCGAAGTCCAGAAAGAGGAAGACCACCTAGTCGACGAGAAAGTGGCGCAGGAAAAACTGAAGGAAATTCGAAATCGGTGGGGAAAAATTATGTACTTTTATCTGCAGAATTTGGTATTCTTGGAGTATTTTTTGACACTATATAAAATTTACTATTTTATTTTGCTAAATTATGATCTTTTCCACTAGCGGTGTTGGCCTATAGACGAATCCACTAAAGTTTCACTGGACACTGCTAATGGCCCCCTTTAATGGCGTTAAAACAATTGCGTTGGGTGCTGTAACGAAACAGTGGCTCCATATTATAATATAGCTTTCTCTGTGTATCGCTATGAAAGGGGGTCACTGCAAAACCAGTGATGGCGATGGTCACTGAAAATGTCTATACAAATTGTTATATTTTGGAACTTTTACACAGCATTTACACTGAAATATGGCTTGTTTGAAATACTTTATTTTAATGTTACATCGAAATTAAAAAGTGACTTTTTAAGTGGCTTGACCATTAAGGTTCCAACAAGAAGTCTTTGAAGTTAATTCATAAAATGTAAAAGGACGGTCAACTTGTTCTGACAGCCTCATCAGCTTTAAATTTTTCAGTACCCTCCATTGTAAAAGCACACACAGATTCAACTGCTAGATTAAAAATTACTGACATGGTACTACAAGGTATCACTGCCCGATCAAAAGAATCAAGGGCGTTATTTCATCCCACAACGGAAGCGGTAGTGTGTCATTTTTGCCTACATTCGTTTTCGTCCTGGTTGGACAGTCAGTTTAGATCTCTTTATGTTTAAACTGAAAGAAAATACTCCAAAATCTGCCGTAATGAGTCACATTAGACAACCGAACATTCCTGCAGCAGAAACATGAGCTTACAAGTAGGATCCTCCGGCTGAGGCCTGGGGACGTGGACGGGTACGGAGGAGATCCAATGGTGCGCGGTCGTGAAGTGTCATTCCCGCCCACAAATGTTGAGTAGCGCCCTCTGTTGGTTGAAAGGCGGAATTTGGTACGTACTTGATATAAAACTCGTGCAATACTAAAAGTCACACCCACATCATCAGTGTAGAAATGAAAAATCTTGACCGTAAAACTCGTTGCCTTTACCTAGTAGCGAACTTTAGGCACTTTTAAGACTTGTTTTAGCTTGCTTCAGAACCAGAGTTGAAACTTTCCAAGATGAATGTTAGGCCTGTGTTGCTTACAAATCTAACAAGTGCGGTAGGTAGAGTTTACTTTGATTTGTTGTGACCTAACAACATGTCTTTCGCATGCAACATTAAATTAAGAAAAAAAATAAATAAATAAATAAAAGTTTTAAAATTTAATTTTGAAAGCAAGGGACACAGTCGGGTATGGAGCTGTTGGCTTTATGGTTCTTGAAAATTATGATCCAAACTAACATTAGCATCCTTTCCTATGGGCTAAAAGGTTGGTCTCATGTGATATGAATTATACTCGCCTTTTGGGTAGGAATTTGGTGTGTCCTGTGTTACATGCGTATAGCCGACTAACCTAAAGGCATACTTGGTGCAAAAGGGAACATGAATACAAAATTATGGCACCAGATCAAATGTTCATGCTTCAAATTTGCATAAGTTAAACACATTTCAACATGAAAGAATGAAATGAAGTGGCCTTCAGACGGTGAGTTGTCCTGTCATGTACAAACTCATTCATTTGTGCAAATTTACTTACTTCACTTTATTTCCATACAATATAAAGAGACAACAATGGTATACATTTAGTTGATGGATGGAGACTGCCAAGAAGCATTGCTTGTTGAGTGGAGGCCCCATAGACATTCATGACAATAACAAACATTGTTAGAAATTAACTAGAAAAAATAAAGTACACAAAAATAAAAGGATCTACACTCAGTAACATATAAGCTGTAACCCTGTGATAACTTAATTATTAGATAAAAAACTTATTTGATAATTTAGATTTTATGCTTCAACATAGAGGACCTGGCAATTTTTTTTCAATAAGTTACCAATTGAGCTCCACAGCGTTGGCCCTTCATGGTCCCTCACTCAGTAACATATAGGCTGTAACCCTGTGATAACTTAATTATTAGATAAAATAGTTATTTGATAATTTAGATTTCATGCTTCAACATAGAGGAACTGGCAATTTTCCTCAATAAATTACCAATTGAGCTCCACAGCTTTGGCCCCTCATGTTTCACTGTAGCTTTAGAGAAATGCAGTCCGTGCATGATACCTGTGAAATTCATGACGTTTAGTGTAAAATAATTTGTTGTGAACAATGAAAAAATTGATTTAAGCCAA
Source organism: Acanthaster planci (assembly GCF_054643075.1). NCBI lineage: Eukaryota > Metazoa > Echinodermata > Asteroidea > Valvatida > Acanthasteridae > Acanthaster > Acanthaster planci. The sequence goes on from NC_141781.1 coordinate 11,021,804, forward strand.
TTTCGTATTGAGCCAGCGCACTAGCCCAGGTGAAGGTAACAAATATCATGAACTTTTGAAACCTTAGAACTGTAAAAGAGAGAATTCATGATAATTGGAACTTTTTTTCTGTAATTTGAAGATTTGATTAAGATGACCACTACTACTATTACGCCATGTAAGAATCCCATATGTTCAGGTAATATACGGTTATATAAGGTATTGTATAACATTGATGAAAGAGATCAATTTTAACTTTGAGATAATCCAGGTTCTTGAAATAACTGTAGAAATATGACTGACATGTGTATTCCAATTTAAGTGGTCATCTAGGGGCCTATATAATCCTAAGAATTTCATTCTATCATTTGTTTAATATCTCTATATCCTCCAGTGATATAGATTCCAGTAGGCTTGGTCGTGCTTTTTATTGCTAAATAACATTTTTACCTGGTCTTTTTCACATGCATATTAAGTGTTAGTTCTGAGCTGTTGATACCATATACATGTATGCTTTGCATACATAGTAACTGGGGAAAATAAGCACTTTAATGACATGTGTGGTAACATCACACGCACACCCTAACCCATCGTTTAAATCCCTCCCCCATTTTTTTGTCTCATCAGTGCCTTTGGTGCGGGGTATCTGGCCATGGCGCCCAAGATCTTGTGTGCCAACAGCCAGGAGAGGGTTTTCATCACCTTTGTCAACTTCTCGCAGCCCGTGGACGTGCAGTTTGCGGTCATGGAGAATGACGAGGTGTCCCTGGTCGTCACTCCGCTCAAAGTCATCACAACACCCTGCGGATGTGTGGAGATTGACGTAAGTTTTCCCCACAGCTGTGAAACTGTTCAGTGTTGTTTGTAGTCTTGACCTCGGCTCTCTTGGTATTTTGGTGTTAGGAAGTGTACTAAAATGTGGGAAATTCACCACTCAGTGGTAAACCTGCATGGCACATTCTTGATCTTCAGCCATTAGTTGATAAAAAAAGGAGTTCGAGATTGAAAGCATATCATCAAAATTGATAAACATAGCACCTCCTGTTTTCAATCATTTCTTAGATTGTGTGAGCACCTTTTGTTTAATCATGGGTTTGATTTATCTAGAAGTAGTTTTTGTTTGTTAATTTTCAAATAATAAAGAAGCAGCCTTCTTGAGGATATTTTTCAGAAAGAAAGTTTCAGTTAAAAAGTTTAAAACTTCAAATTTGGATTAGGATAATTCCAGAAATTAGGGGTGTGTCCCTGTCACATCTGACGTGATTTTGTAAGTTCAGAACACATTTTATAATTTCTAAGAGTTATGAATTAATGCAAATTAACTGCCGAACAAATAGTAATAGTTTGAAATCAATTCCCGTAATATTTTTGTGTCAAATCACAAAGGTCAGATGTAACAGGGACACGAAAATGTCACACTTTTGGACCCCTAATTTCTGGAATTACCCATTAACGGTTTTAGCCATTCTCTGCGCGCCTTTCTGACAGATAGCCTGTATTTTCACAGAATTGTTTTCTATCAATCACATTGAAAAAGATAACCAAATTATAAATACATCAGTCAGTGAAATAGTTCAATGATAGTTAAAGGCCAGGACAACTCACTTTCATATAGACAAATGATTTCTCTCGTACACTTTGTTTTAAAACATGCAGAAAGCTCTTGATTCTCAAACACTCAGTCTGTATGGTGGCTGTCTGCACTTCCAGAAGCACAAGCAGAGCGCCTTGAGCCATAAACTGCTGATTTATGCTTATAATGTGTAGTAAAGATGAACAAAGAAATTGACTTCCCACATTATATCGTGTATTTGAGGTGGGGTCTATAGCTGTATGGTTTGGGGGTTTTATGGCTTCTTATTTGTGCCCCTTTAACAGAGGACCATGGTTTTGGTAGCTCAGTTGGTAGGATGTCAGTGTGGTGTTCTGGAGGTCCCAGGTTCACATGCTACTCCTGTCAATGCCTTTGTTCATCTTGACAGTATATTAGCTTCTATTCAGTTTTACCTATATGGTTTGTTTCGTACCTTATTGAATAGATGTGAATTTTTAGAAATGATATCTGCCATTGTGCAGTAGCCATTCCTGCCGACGCTTGCTGTAACATGGCCCCTTTCTTCCTTCCAATAGCTGCCTCCCATTGACAAGCCCAGGATGACCGTCACCCTGGTCATGTACGCCAAGAGGACCTTGATGCAATGTGAGGAGTTTGAAATCGTGGACAGTATCAAGGTCTACCTGGACGCCTGTAACTCGGAGACCTTCATTGAGACGGACAAGCCCATCTATAAACCAGGCCAGCATGGTACGGCATATATTTTCAACGGGCAAAGACCTAGACGTGCATGTAGATGTTATCACAAAACTTGGACGGAGCTCTTGTTGTTAGTTTTAGGTTTGAATCCCTTTAATGTAGGTTTTCTCGGTACTACTCTTTTTTTACCCCCTTGTTTGTTTCAGTGCAATTCAGAGTCCTAACATTGCTGTCGGACCTGAGGCCTGACATGAGTGAGGTAAGTCCCGTCGTATAATCAGGTCTTAAGTCCATGTACCATGTGATATGATCAAGCGCTATTACAATCTATTACAATCTATCACAGTATTCTAAAAGTGTTTCTTCAATGTTTTCAATCTGCCGTTGTGCCTTTTTAAAAATAATTTGAATCTGTCCCAGTGCTGTTATTATTCAAAAGAAAAAGACACATTTTTTCCCTGAGTTGCATTCTTTAAGTATGTGATCACCTGGGCTTGCGCTTTGGCATTCTGTGAAAAATATCGTAGTGACAGCCTTGTGAAACCCATGAGCATTTGTCAGAAGTGACCGTGGCATAAAGAACTCACAAGTCCGAGGGCAATTCAGCACGAGTTAGAAACAGCTACTGTGGCAGCACGGTGCTTGTGGGTAGGTGGCGCGTGCACATCACATGACTCCTAGACCAATAGGAAGCTGTTACTTGCCAGATGCACGGGAGTGTGAGTGTGGTGTCTGTATGTGGAAGACGGTCGAGAAACGTAAAGTTGTGGAAATGAGAGAAAAATTTCAAACAAATAAACCGAGTCAGACTGAGACTTGAATTGAAAGTTCTACCCAGATTTAAAGCCCAGATTGGTTGAATCAAGAGATGTGGGCAAGAATCACTGTATAAATCTGCCCGTGTTAAGAAGACGACCTTATTTAATCTAACTGCAATTTCACTGTTGTGTTATAAATCAGTTGAAATAGATTTTACCTGAAGTGCTTTCAATTGCTGCTCTCCCTGAAGGTCTCCAAAATCTGGATCGAGTCCCCCTCTGGCATCCACATGGCCCAGTGGCTGGCTGTCAAGACCAATGATGGCCTGATTGACCTGTCCATGCCCATGTCCACGGACCCACCCATGGGAGACTGGAGGATCAAGGTCCGCCATCACGACCGAGAATTCACGCAGACCTTCAAGGTCGGCGAATATGGTATGGACAGTAAATTCCTACGCGTATTTTCATGACGTCCTGGTAATATTCCATCGGAGAAAATCTGTTTGTTGGCTCGTCTGAATCTGGGGACCAGACTTTTACAATGGCCGTCATACACAGTCGCACCCTTCAGAAGCCGTGATGACTGCAGCAGCATCACGCTCAACACACGGGTGGTTTGCATAATTTGTGGAATACCTCTTTGACTAATACAGAGTGCTGCAACTTGCTAAATGCACGCGTGTCTCAAGTGAAAGGAAGCATGCGTGGTACCACCCCATTTGGGGGCAAATTTGAGCACAGTGTCCTGAACAATAATTTTGACAGTCTAGTTGGCCATTTGGACCCAGGTCCTGGTGTATGGTTGAGCCTGCTTCATTTAGTCATCTGAGAATTTTAGCGTTCAGGAGACAAAATAGCCACATCTCGAGTATGATGTGAAAACTTGCCATGGATTTCAACAGTTCACTGCACAATTGCATCGAAAACTGTCCGTTTGGATCTTCATTGTGTGCCGTCTGAGTTGGCAAAAATACCGGTAGTTCATTCCAGTTACCCAATGGGTTGAAGTAGTCTGATGATGTGTATATTTGCCACAAAGCATAATTTTTTCTGTGAAACTTTTAATTTTTTGTTAATCTTGTGTTTGTCTCTCTCCTCTGTTTCTGTGCGGCAGTGCTACCCAAGTTTGAAGTCATGATCAAAGGGCCGGATTATGTGGTAGTCCCTGGTGGCGAGGAAGAAATCACCGTTTGCGGCAAGTAAGGCCAACCAAATACAAAATCTTGTTTGCCAGCATATTTTCTTACGATTGATTTGATTGTTTTTTTTTCCTCTCACTTTCCTTTGCTGCACATGTGCAGAATTGCATCTTTGCAATTTATAATTGTAAAATCTACGTTTGCACTATTTGAATTATTCTCATATTAGTAATGTAAGAAAGAATGCAGCCGTGTCATCTTTCAACATTCCATCCTGTTTTTCTGAGTAAATTATAGTTACTGGATAATTTGGAAAAGTTCGTAAAAAAACAGCAAACTGTTTGAAGACCATTTAGAACAGTGGTTGTGACCCTTTCGCATCTTGGATCAGAAGTCTTGCATTAAACAAAGGCAGTTTCTTTTGGGGGGGGGTTATTTGTGTTTTTTTTTTTTTTTAAATTCTTTACTTCATAAATTCCCTCCCCCTTTTTCTTGACAGATACACCCACGGCCAGCCCGTTAGTGGCTCAATCAAACTTCACATCTCTGTATCATCCAATAAAAATGTAGCAATGGACCAATTTGCTAGGGTAAGAGAGAAGTAACCAATCATGTCGGCCTCTAAATTATTTCGGACTAAACAAAATCTTCTTTAGCCTATTCAGTTGGTCTGGAAATTGTTTCAAAGCTTTACTCAGATCAATGTATGTACCTGCTTCTAAAGAGAATGGATCCCTTTTCCCCTTTGTCATTCAGAACACTAACATTTATGGCTGCCATGTCTTTGAAGTCGACTTGTCCGAGCTTCAGTGGAAACAAGTTGGTTATATCAACCCCCACTACACCAAACTGACCATCAGAGCCGAGTTTGAAGAGGCTGCAACACGTAATAAAGAGATCCCTAACATTGCCCTTGGTGCTGCTCTGGATTTGTGTTCATCATAAAAGAAAATGGGCACAAATGATAGATTAAAAGGGATAAGCTTTCTTTGTTGACTGTCCTCTCGCTCATTCCGGGTTGTGACCTTAGTAAAGGGAAAGTTGACAACTCGAAATCACAGTTCCAAACTCTTTTGAAGTGATAGGAACATCGGACATTGAGAAGGTTGAAGTTTCTCACTCTTATTAGCTACTTCAGGATTTCAACTGATATTTCATACTTCTTTGTTAGAACACTTTGGCCCCATTGCCCCTGTCTGTTGCAAACCTCTTATCGAAATCATCTATTTTGTGCACATTCTGTTGAAAGTTACCTGTGAGTACTCTCCAGCATTTACAAATGCAAACCAATATGAACACAGTGTGTCCTTCACTGTTTGAGATCATGAGCTGACTAGTCATCACCAACATTTCCCTCCCAGAAGTAAACAAACTGCCCCCTCAAGTAAGGAAGTTTGACGTTTTCTTTCTCATCCAAAGGCACTGTGATTGAGAAGACTGTGGATGATATTGTGATCAGCCAGAGGCCATTTGAGCTCAAGTTCTCTGTTCCCTCCACCTTCAAGCCAGGTCTTCCATTCTCGGGCATGGTCAGTAAATACGTACAGTGGAACGCCGCTATAACAACCACGACAGGGTCCACGCTAAGTGTTCGGTACAGCGGTCGTTCGGTATAGCGAAATCAACTGCCGAATGTTTCGTTGCCATGTTGAATAGCGCCCTCTCTTGTCTAACTGAAGTGCAACCTCTCTTGTGATACTATGATTCGCTGTTTTCGTGATGATGTTTTGCGTGATGTTCAGTACAGCCGAATGTTTGGTATAGCGGTGTTCCACTGTATGCGCAAATGAACTAGTGTAAGGTTCATGAAACAGTTGAGGAACTGTTGTACGGGTGAAGTATGGTAGCAGATGTAACTGTGTACCAGCCTTTGCCACGCTCAGTGATGCTGAACTGGTTGTGTTTTTGTTTCACAGAGGTGAACTTATTACGTATTAGGTGTAAAACAAATATAATATGGTTTATTTTGGTTGAGTAGTCTATTTTAGTGCCTCAAGGAATTGAAAGTTGACAAACTAGTTTGGTTGGCTTTACCTTGCTAACTATAGTTTGTCAATTCTGAATACCTCAGGGACCAAATATTAACTATCCACCCTCAAAGTCCCAAACCAAGTTAGATCTATAAACTAGGGCTTAATGTTACAGATGTGCTGAGTAGGACATGTTACAGGGCAAAAACTATTCTTTTGCTTTCGTACTGTTGAGGCTCTGTCATAGTTAACCGGCCATTGGTAGGCAAAACGTGATGAAAAAAGAGACAGGTTATTGGGGAAGTTTCCTGCCAAGAAAATGTCTCAGTAGTTTGGATGAATGAGCTCGACACCCTTACCAGTTTCCCTGGTTGATTTCTGCCCCGACGTTTTTCAGCTTCTGTTCAATGACCCGAGCGGCAAGCCGCTGGCTGGGGAAACAGGCGAAGTCATCGCCCAGGCGGGCCAGCCCGAGGACCTGCTGAGGAAGATCGTGATCAGCAATGACAGGGGGATAGCCTTCTTCACCATCCCAGATGTGCCACAGGATGCCGACTACATCTCTCTGCAGGTAAGTCTAGGGGCTGGCCAAAAAAATGTTGGGCTCTGACACATTGTTTAGCTTATTTTAACTTGAAAATAAATAGCTGTGCCCGAATTTCATGTATTTCTTGGTTGATGGACACAGATATTTTGTTAATGAATGAGATCATTTGAAGCAATATAACGAGATTTGTGGGCAAAAGTCTGAATGGCAAAAAAGTGTCCTTGGAGCAATCATTTCATCATCTGATTTTCAATTCTCTATCAGGATCATTTTAACTGCATGACTGACTGAAATTACACAAATGAAATGACTCATACCATCGCGAATGTTTTTGCCAACTGGGCTCAGAACAGAAATTTCATACTAACACCCTATGTAGATGTTGGTTCTAAAAATCCAAGAAAAAAAAATAACTATAATAACTGTAAAAAATATTTGTAAGGTGTGGGACAGAAGTGCAAGGGGGTAAAACGGCCCCTGCGTGTCTGTTCTCCCACTACCGCCTCTGCTTAAGATATTTAGGTCAGGCGATTCATCACCACTGTCGGTGATATTTTTGCTGAAAATGAACCAAAATACCATTCAAATTTTACAGCGTCTGTCAATGATATAAATTATGAATGAAAGGTATATAATGTTCCTTGAAATTTGTCACATGACCCCGTTGCAGGCCAGCTCACTGGGCTCCGACCCGCAGAGCAGCTCTCACACCTACGGTCATGTGAAGGCCCAGTTCTCCCCGTCCAAGAGTTTCATCCACATTGACCCGGTTGACGAGAGAGCAGAGGTTGACTCCTACCAGACCCTGACCATCCGGATGACCAGCCAAGAGCCCGAGTACAACGGGGTCCATCTTCACACCCTGGTCAGTGTGGAACCCCTGTGTCCTTTGTTTGTGATTACTGGTACTGATGCACGCTTTGACATTATTTTCAAAGTATTCCTGTAATCAGATCATCTCCTCGCAAGCTGCTATAAATGTGTGCAATTCTGCCTCACCGTGTTTAAACTTTTCGCACAACGTCTGCTTGTATTACAGCAAATTACTACTGCAGTGGCATTTCTTCCATTTAAAGATCTAATATGATGCTCGGAATCGATGCAGTTGTATCAAAATTTTAGAGGAAACATATTCAGAATTCTTGCTGACCTTTTCCCTACATCTTCGACACCCAGATGATGGCACGAGGCAACATTATCCTAGACGTGCATTCCATTATTCCACCTGAAGAAATCGATGCATTTCACCGGCCTGGCCAGTATGGGATCTATCCTGTCAAAACGGATGAAATGGGCATGAAAGGTATTGAGGATTGAGTTGGGCTTTCAATTTCATTAATACCTGACTGAAACATGAGTTTGAAGAACATGACCTCATATCAACCCCTTGTGTATATGTGTCAATGTAATTACTTTAATGTGGACAATGCCCAGTGATGGAAAACACTTGATAAGCAATTAGATTTTCAACCATCTTTAAAGTTGTAATGGCTTGCGATTAAAATAGCAAACAGGATGAAGGAGACCATTTCTTATGGGAGGAGAAGGGCAGTTTCCACTTCTGGTTAAAACTTCAGCAATATGCCAGTCCTCTGAAGTAGGGCAGTCAATTCCTGTGCATTTTAAACTCAATTTGCCTTCATAAACAAAAGTAAACATGTTCTCCTTGGGTAACTCAGGAAGGACACAAATTGTTAGAATATGGTTCATTTCCAGTATGATTGGACGGCATTTTTTTTTTGTTGCTCTTTTGACAGAATACGCCCACAGCCTCCACATGCTACCCAGTGATATCCCCATCCACATCCTGGAGAAAGGCAAGGTGAAGACCACCCGCCGTCGGTTCAAGGTGTCCTACGAGATGTCGCCCGCTGTCACCATCATGGCCTATTACATCCGGGACGACGGAGAGGTGGTCGCCGACACCGTGACCATACCCGTCGAGGAAGTCTTTCAAAACCAGGTCCGAAGGAACTTCCTTCCTTTGGGAGAAATTCTAAGCCCAGGTTACCTCCATATCTCTCTGCATTTATCACTGTGAAGCCAGGAATATGGATGCAGATGGCTATAAATGTCCATTTGAAATGTATTATGAAATGTAGTGCTTTGTCAATATCCATGACCTGCTTGCTGTAATATGCATTCGAAGCAATTCACCGTGTCCAAGAATGTGACGACAAGCATTGTAATCTTGAGGTCACAATGATGGCCCAATGCCAACATTCGTATGAAAAAATTACATCACAGATTTACTGGCATTGCATTTCACTACTTCTCCGACACCTACAGGTGTACCCGTGCTGTGTTGTCTCGGGCATGGGCACCGCATATAGGTATTAACCCTAATCCCCTCGGGCATGGGCACACATATAGGTATTAACCCTAATCCCCTAGGGTGTATGTAAAATTGTATTGAAATTGGAGGATTTGGGACTGTATGGGTTAATGGATGAATGGTCTCAGGATTCTCACTCAGGGTAGAGCCACAGCAGGGAGACCACATCAGGAGGTCACGTGGCAATGAACATGTGCAGAATGAGTCTGTTAAAAGCAACGGCCACCTATACCTGCATTCACTTTCCTCACACTGAACTTCTTCAACTCAATCAGCTTTAATGCAGCCTACGGAACTGTGTTGACTTTCCTCCGTTGCGTTGATTAGGCCTAGTCACCATATTTTGCCTTGTGTTGTGGGACACTTACCCAATTAACTGGTTCAATGTGTAGGATACTTGGTCCGCAAGCACGTGACTTTTCCTCGGACCAGCCGATTTTCGCGTTTCTATCTTCACGCTCATGTCATCGATAATTGAAAAAGGCTGTACAAAGCCTTGTAAAGATATGGAATTCCCTCGTTTTTTTGGTCAAAGTCCAAGTTGCCTGCCTGGGTCGTGGCTCAAGAAGTTACATGAGAAAGAACGAGAAGTCACATGAGTGCTAAATCTATCACAGTTTTACCAGCACCAGTCATTGGGCAAGTTCGGGCCTGAACCATAGTTAGGCCACTAGTCAGTGGCTATTAACAATGGACATGCAGTATTAAGTTACATTGGAATGACCCCAGTCGGCCTTTTTAAAAAAAAGCTCATTGTTACTCAAATTTCAGTGTACGCTGCGATTCCCGTAGCAAACAAGGTCACTGAAATCTCGTACAATTATTTTCATGTGAATATTTTCCTCTGTAGTGATCCATGAAATATGTTATTGGTAACTAGCGGTGCGACCATACCCCTGAACCTGGTCCCAAATGGTCGACTAGACATGTCTGACCGTACACCGAGCGCTGCTAGTCGGTCTATAGTCAACTATAGTCATCGCTCGAACTTTCCCATCGTGGGGGAATTAACTGAACTCAGTGCTGCTGACAGCAGATTATAAAATGTAAGATCTTAACCTTGCAGAACTAAGCCCTCATTGTTTTTTCCCTGAATCCTGACTCATAGGTGGCAGTCAAGTTTGCTGATCTTGAGAAGCAGCCGGGCCAAAACACCACCCTCAACATTGAGGCCAAGCCTTCCTCTCTGTGTGCCTATGGGGTCGTGGACAAGAGCGTGCACCTGCTTGGGGGTGACAACCGCATCACTAAAGAAAAGGTCAGTCAGTGGGTTGTTTTTTGTTTTTAAAATGCTATTTCAGTACTGAGTAAAATCAGCAGGGTGACATATGTAGAGCAAGTGATTAGCTTGGGGGTTGGCTTCTGTGATGTCCACAGCGGATGGCCTAATTGATCGGTTTGAGACATTGATGGGTAAAGACTTTAGGTTCTGAAACAATGTTTGGAATATAGCAGATAGTTGGTCATTTGGTCAATTAGTGGACATAGACTATAGGTCCTGACACTATAAAGTTGTTAACCCTAACAGTCCTCATACAAACCTTCACTAGCTGGAGGACTGAAGGCTTCAAGAAAAGAAGAGAGTTAATGAAAAGAGGTTCCACCTGCAATTTGGTACCAGAGTTATCTTTAATTCGGTCCTGCACTGCTTAGCCCTAACGATTTTGTATGTGTCGGGTAACTTCAATGCCCGTTTGGTACCCTTATTCCAACTGTGCATGTGTACAGTAAGATTTGCCATATTGGATGAGCACAGGGGACAAATTTACACAGGTGTACTGGAGTGACGGAGACCAAATCTGCAGACTGTAAGGCTTTGACGCAGTCATTGAGAAAAGACAGAAATGCCATTTGCACAGAGTCTAAAGCATAACAATATTGCAGATCTTTTTTTTTTTGTATTTGGTAAAACGAAACATGAACCTTTGGTCAATTTTGTCAGTGTCCACTAACTTTGCATGTGTGGCAGATTGTTCGTCCTGAAATTTTAAGTGTAAAACCTTGAGGTGCTCATGTAAACAGTTAAATACCGAACTGGCGTGGGGTGCGTCCACAAGGGACATTGTTGCCTGTGACTACGGCTATTTAGTGTGTAATGCCAATGGCAAATAGTGGAGCTGTAGCCGCAAAATGTGCACTTCTGACACAGCCTTATTCTGTCAGCACTGTGATCTCACAAGCAGTAGGAATGGTCACACTGATGGCCTTATCCCTGCCTCCAGGTCTTCAAAGTGCTTGAGGACCTTCAGCTGTCAGCCGAGGGGGGCTCTGCCGAGCCTTACAGCAAGAAGTGCCAGGGCGGAGGAGGGTATGGAAGATCCTTCTTTGGAGGCTTTGCCCCTGGACCGAGTGAGCAGGACGCATCACAGTCGTTCAAGGTAAAAAATGTGTGACTCTCTCTTGTTCCGGTCCTCAACCCACCTAGTAAACATGGGCGAGTTGAATTAAACAGGTGACAGAAAGGAAGGTTCTCCAAGAATTCCACCTGTTCAGCAAATAATGTAGAAGTCTCTTTACTTTCAAGACTCAAAGCCGGTTCACACTCCAGGCAATCTCAAATGCGAAGTGACTTTGACGTCCTGCAACATTTGCAGCAAAATGCACTTGAATTGGAGTGTGTTCAACATTTCTGAAGACACTAACATCCCCATGTCTTTTAATCCCAACACTAGGATCTGGGTGTGGTATACCTGACTAACCTCAAAGTGGAGACAGCGCCTTGTCGGGACATGTACCCTATATGTAAGTGCCTTTCACTGGCCAATTATTTTGCATCTTTGCAGTCATTTCTGCAGTAAATATAATTGTGAAACAGGAATAACACACTATTTTAAAGATAGATTTGCACCGGGAAAATGTAAATAAATTTTTGAATTTTTTTTTGGCCCTGCCCGACGTGTATTTTAACACTGTATACTCAGTGTATGCCCCCGAAGGCTTGTGAAAAACCACATGTACTCTGGTGAAACTCGAACCCACAACCTCCTGCTTACTAGTGCAGATGTCTTGACCACCGAGCTTGCCGGGGTCGGCTGGCTGGTTTGAATCATATGTAGCATCGGGTTCCGCGAACAACTATTTCAAAGATGGATTTTCAAAGGAATAATACAGTTTTTAATGGCGAAAGCGATGCTGGTGATGATCTCTGTTCAGAATTTGGAGATTTACGTCGTTGCTGATGTTTCCTCTTTCCTACGTGGCAAATGAGTTTATGGTTTCTGACAAGTACCCTGAACAAACATGTGGGAAGAACCATCGACATAATACCACAATGAACATACCTTTTACCATTTTGCAGTAAATTTATCTAAACTGTTTTTTTTTTACAGATTTTTAAACCCATTTAATTAGCATCCATGAAATGCCCCCCCCCGAAAGGTCCTTTGTTGAGTCATTAGTGAAAAAAGATGATTGTTAAATTTCCTATCGAGTATTGGTCTGCTTATTGTAATCATGAGAGGGTCATAGTCTTAAAACCCTGCGAAATCTCTGTGGCAGGATTAGTCCCATAATCCCCCAGTGAATATCCGTAAAAAGAAAACTAGTTTGGGGTAAAATGGTACATTGAGGGATATTAAGGGAGAGATATGTTCATAGTGTAAGGCCAGATAACTCAGTTTTTGTAAGAGGAATAAATTAGCTCTTGTAAAAGGGCTCCCCACTCGTTAGTCGGTTTTCCCTTTACAGTTAATTTGGGAAGTGTTCAAGTCTTGCTCATTTTTTGATGAATTTCTTGCAGATTATCGTCAGGAGATGATCATGGAGGACGGGATGGCCGCTCCCATAGCAATGCCGATGCTAGCAATGGCAAGTGCTCCCATGGAAGCCGTTGCCATGGCAGAAGTTGATGGGGCTAGGGGAGGGGCCCCTGAAGTCCGTTCCTACTTCCCAGAGACCTGGTTGTACAGCCTGGTGCGAGTCAGGTCAGGCATCCTCCCTTCCTCCTCAGTCCTGCCGTTGTTTTTACCATTCTGTCGATGCTTGAACTCATGCGCCCATCATTTTGTGTGTGTGAGTTTGTTTCTGCATTCAATGGGGACCCTGAACAATAGCGGACAATAAGGTCCCCGATTGACAGAGGGTCCCCGATTGACAACTGTGTACAAAACATATGGGTGGTCTTCTAAAAACGTTAAAGTACAAACAAAAGAGGAACAATAGGGGGTCCCCAGTTGCAGGCAAATACACACTTGTGTGTGTGTGTGTGTGGCATGGGAAATATTTGGGAATTCAAGAGCACAGGTCTTTCCAGTGGATGCATTACCACTGGAATTCACCAACAAAAAATCTCTTTATCTGCAGGTGGATTGTTGGGATGGGAGGGGCTGGGATGACTCACCTCCTCCTGGTGCCTGACCGATGCTGATTACATGCTTAAAACTGGGAATAAATACTGCAAATCTGTAAATCTTGATTCATCGCTAAAGGCTGTTGATCTTTCTGCAACTTGACCTCCGAGCCCAAATAAAGCAGCTATGCCCTACCGTTTCCCCCTCTTTTTCTTCACTCTTTGATTGCAGCTCTGACGGCCAGGCCGACATTGCCGTCCAGGTCCCCCACACCATCACAGAGTGGGTCGGGCACGGCTTCTGCACCTCGTCCCGGTTCGGGGCCGGGGTGTCCGACCTGACCAGGCTCAGGGCATACCAGCCGTTCTTCGTGGACATGTCGCTACCGTACTCGGTCATTCGCAACGAATATGTTCCCGTGACTGTGGTGGTCTTCAACTATGTCACCAAGTGCTTAGTGGTGAGTGTTCTAAAGTTCGTTAATATTTGATTTTGTGGACATTTTTTAAAACACTTTTATGTCCTCAACTGAGTAGTTGATTAACTTGTTTTGGAATTCTTAGCTCACCAATCATTGACTTGCTGGCAAAAAAGTCATTTTTAATGGCGTTCCGACCTTCGCTGACGTAATTAATAAGCATTGCATGCGCAGTGAAGTCTGAGAGCTTGTCCAAGAGACAAAAATTCAAGAATGTATTGAATAGTTTGTGTGAGGACTTTGTTGATGAAATTGTGCCGTCCGCAGATGTTTTGGGAAGCGGGGACCGAAATGATATTGGTGAAGATTGTGAATGTTTTGAAATGAAATTAGGAGAGCAGACGTCTCTGAATTTCAAATTTCTTTGGGGGGGGTAGAATTAACCCATGTTACTGTCCTCTCCTGGATTGTCTCCTGTAAAATCATTTGAAAGTGCAATGTAATGGGCACACTTGCGTGATGTCATCATCCTACCTTCACAGGTGGAATTGACACTGCAGCCGTCCAGTGATTTTGAGATTGAGGAGCAGAACCGCAAGGAGCACGTCTGTGTCTGTGGAGGCCAGTCGGTCCCCTCGTCTTTCTACATCAAGACTGTCACAATTGGCACCATTGAAATTGAAGGTAAGGTGACAACATGTACTACGTAACCATTCCATATTGTGAAGCGGTGACCAACAATGTCCCATTTGAAAAAAATTTACAGTCAACTCTCATTACAACAAAATTCCGGGGACCTGACAAATTACTTTGTTGGAATCAGGACACTGTGGTAAATGGAGTGGAAAGACAAAGAAAAATGCAAGAATTCAAGAAATTGGGATTCTCAGAATTTGTTCTTTGCAACAGAGTCAGCTGTATTCTTAGAAGGAACCTTGTTTTATGTTTCTGTCTGGGAAATTGCTACATTATAGGGCTCTAGCTTTCGAGGCCAGCTCATTTTCAGCACGTTTAAAATTGAATGAGAATACAGACTTGTGGTCTTTTCACTGTAAACATTGTTAGCAGCAGCCTCTGAAGTCAGACTGGACCCACTGTGCTCCAGCTTTACTAGTGAGGAGAAGCAACCGGTGCGTGTTTCATGTCCGCAGATTTCAGAGCCAGTTTGAGCAAGAAAGTTGCTTTCATGCATGCTGCATGCGCACATTAAGCGGCGGCATATCAAGAATTTGAGTCCAGTTTCCAAACTTTTTCAATGCAGTCCATGCTGTGTCAGTGGATGATAGTGACAACTGGTGTGGAGGACAAGAAATGGACAACAGTCAGAATGGATTCTCTGACGCCATCCGAAAGCACCTGCTGGTCAAGGTGCGTGCTTGACCGTTGGTGCCACAAATAATGAACAGGAGTAGAGCTTTGTAACTGGTGACGGGTAGAATTCAAGAATAGGAAGAAATCACATTTGCAGCACCTAGCAGGTTTAGAAAATGTTTTGAAGAGAGATGATGAAAGTCCAGCAGAGATGTACTTGTTTCTGTTTTTTTTTTTTTGCTGCATTACTTAAGAAATATTGACTTGATTTGTCATAGCTAAAAAAGACGTAACAGCAAAATAACACAATTCGTGAACTTTCAATGAACCAAAATTTGAAGTTCTTTTCATTTGTCTCTGTTCATTGTAAAAACCCTGTTTACTGAAGATTGTAAAGGCTCATAATATCTCTCTCTCTTCAACACACTCTGAAATTCAATGCTTACAAGTTTCTTTTTGGTTCTACGAAGCTGATGGATCCCAAGAGATCAAATGTCTCTGAATGTACAAGTACAGAATTTTAAACTTTGGTGAACATCAACATTGGATGCCGGGTAGAGTAAAATTTTCTGCGGCGTGTTATTTATTATCCAGCCAGAAGGAGTGGAGACAGAGCAGGTGTTCAGTGCCTACTTTTGTCCTGAAGGTGAGTCTGTGCTTTTCATGGGAGTCTCACAGTTGTCAGTTTTTTGTTTCTTCTGTTTTAGAACAGGGAAATGAAATGGCCAAAGTTTCTTATAAATGTTAAAAAAACAACTACAAAAAGGCAGACAAATAAAACTTCTCAGTTATAAATATTTGTCATCCAGGCTTCAAACCAGGCTGAATTCAGTAGAGTGACAGATGCCCCTGGACTTTTGATTTTTTTGCCACCTTATTCAGATTATCCGGATGACACATACAAAGAGGTCATTTCCCTCAGGGATCTGCCAGACAACTATGTGAGTGGATCAGAGAGGGCTGTTGTCACTGTCACAGGTAAGAACGGCTGTCACGGGTGTCCCGGTCAACTTACCATGGCCAGGATTAACACGCTTGTCTGTAGAAAGTAGTTGCACTGCTGTTGGCCAGTGCCTTCCATAGACGCACATGTTAATTTTAGCCACAGCCGTGAGATCTGGATGTAGCCGCAGTGTGGACCCTGCATGACTGTATGCCCCGGGCTGTTTAACTGCAAAGTTAGTTGTTAGTAGGGGACACCTGACTACCTTTTCACATCATGACCCCACACAGGAAGAGAAAATGGTGACCACTTCAGTGTAAGAGCTCCAGTTTATGGGACCCAACAAACATGCAGTCATCTAAGCATGTGTGCTTTGAACATTGTTGTAGTCGAGACCATCATGAGACCTTTCACAAGACCAGTCACAAGTAACGGGGTGAATGACGACAATTTATATGGTTGTAATTCATCATTTGACTAGCTTGTGACTTGATTTCAGACTGGAGGTCTTGTGATGGTTTTGTGGGGTCTTGTGATGGTCATAAGAGGTCTCAACTGCAGCACTGGCTTTCGAGAACGTTTTCCCGGTTTTCGTCTGAATGTGCACAAAGTTGTGTTGTCTTTGCTTGGGCATCAAATACACAGTAGCAATGGCATTTGACTGTAACACCACAGGCTTTTGTCCCTGTTCATTTCATGCCGATACTTGTGTGGTAAAGTAAAATTTCATCCAAGCATTGAGGTCCGTGGTGGGATTTGGTGAGCCACCTCATGTTGACAGCGATTGGGGGAGGGGAGTGGCATGGGGTAAAAACAAGGAGTGTGAAACATGGCAGTCAAGTGCCCTGGCTTCTCTCACTGCCATTTTTGACACTTTGTCTCGTGGTAAAGGCCCAGTCAGTGTTATTGGTATTTAGTAAAGTGACACTGTATGTTTGGTGTTCAATTCAGTTATTTAACGTTGACAATTATCGTCCTTTGTTCCCTTTATTCCTGTAATTCACAGGAGACATGCTTGGCCCCACTATCAGTAACCTTGACCATCTCCTGAAGATCCCAACTGGTTGTGGTGAACAGAACATGATTGGGTTCGTCCCCAACATCTTTGTCCTGCACTACCTCAAAGGTACAGTGGGAGAATTTTAAGATCAGCGATAGGACATTAGAATCCGACACTGTTGAAGAGATTTTAAAAAGCCATGTTAAAAGCACTAGAGTGAGTTTTAGATTATGTTCTCAAGCTGGTAAAAATGCAAAGGGGCATTGAATTTAGACAAAGTTAGAATTGAGTCCCGAGTAAGTAGCATATTTTGTCCTTCAGAAAAACTACATGCTTTACTGCGATGTGTGCTTGGTGGTTCAGATGAACTTGGACCTAAATCATTTGTATGCCTGAGTTTGCTGAAACAATTTTGAGAACTGTCAAAAAAGTTTTTCAAGTAACTTTTGCATTTAATTAGTTTGGATTAGAAAATATTTTTTTCATGATTCAATTATCTATGCACGCTTGAGTAAGTTTCATTTCGTTGGAGCATTCTTGGCCCCGATCTGACTATTTTCTTAACATTCACAATCTCTGAATCTTCATAATTTCTTTGTATCTGCTTTTTTTGCCGTTTGTTTTAGGTATCAACAAGCTCAGTGCTCTTATTGAAAACAAGGCCAAGGAGAACATGAAGATCGGCTACCAGCGGGAGCTGAACTATCGGCGGAACGACAACTCCTACTCGGCCTTTGGCATGAGCGACCCCGAGGGCAGCACCTGGCTGACAGCCTTCGTTATGCGCTCCTTCGCCCAGGCCAGCGAGTACATCTACATCGACCAGGAGGACTTGGACAAGAGCACGGCCTGGCTGCGCAAGCAGCAAAGAGATTCAGACGGATGCTTCGAGTCCCGAGGCAGGGTCATACACAAGGACATGAAGGTATATGGTTTAAGATGGTTTCCCCAAACTCTTTCTTAGTCTCGTGCATTTGTGTAAGCGTATGAGAAGGGAAGATGGTGGATCAATAGCCAACAGCACCTCCATTGTGGTGATTTTAATGTGCTGTTTGTCATTTATTTTGGGGAGTAGTTGCCTGCCCCTTGCTCACCCCCTCCCCTGTTCCAGTCATCTACCCCACCATTCCCCCCACCCCACCTCCATCAGTCATCGGGTATGGGTGACCGCAGACTGAGAGATCTGTGTGTTTCTTGCTCTCATATATGGCAGATGCACTTGGACTGACATATAGAAAATTGAGGACTGCAGAAATGATAAACTTATGCACATAAAATATGTTCCTTGTTTTTCTGACAGCATACTCATCACGTAAACCAGAGTCTTTAGCCCTTTCCACTTGAAATAATGCGCAAGTCTATGGTTGTGGCTGCAGCCGCCTCCCATTGGGTTGTATGCAATTTTAAGCCACAGCCAAGTGATGTGGACATGGCCTTTGGGACCCTATTACACACATGTTGCTCATTTTTGTGTTCCTAGGGAAGCGTGAATGATGTCACAACCCTCACTGCCTACGTCATCATCTCTCTCATAGAGGCGGGAGTACCTCTTGATGTAAGCTCACCGATCTAACATTCAAAGCTCCTTATTGGATCGCTTTGTGAACTATTTTTGATGTTAACTTCAAGCTTATTCGCTGAAAGGTGAAAGGTCTTCATGATTTGAAGTTGTGTAGTCCAAGGTCATAAACTGTAATGTGTATATGGTGTGACGTCATTTTGTGAACAATATCATGCTTGTTTCAGTTTTACAGTTGCAAGTTCCTTTTCAACATAGTGTCTGATAGAGGACCCCATAGTAATGGCCCGTGAAATCATGAACAAGATGCCTTTTTTCAGTCATAAAGCAGCAAAAATTTTGAACCGGCTTTTTGCGGACAAATATCTTAGAATCCTGAGGCAAGACAGTTTGATTTGAAGTCGGTTGCTACTGAATGACTGTGTAAACTTCATTCATTGTCATGTTCCATTTCCCTGCATCTGGATTTTATTTGTACCGATCTGCCCCCCCCTCCCCAGGATGCACATGTACAGAAAGCCATCGGCTGCCTGGATGGAAAGATCAACATCGATTCTGCCGACATGTACACGCTAGCCATAGCCAGCTATGCCTACATCTTAGCTGGCCATCCCAACAAGGAGGATATACTGGCTAGGCTTGACATGCTGGCAGTGGGTAAGCTTGTGAGCATTTAAGGTGAACTCATAGGTCACTGAGCCCATGTCTGAATCAGCTCATTATCATCTTCACGAACTAACATGCAACTTGCACGTTGCCACCCGCCAAACCGCAAATTCTCGGTTTGTGGCCCTACGTGCTCTGCACGCTTTGAATTACACAGTGAAAAGGCTGATTGTTCGGTGGCATGCGGCTCTACTCACCCTTCCACATTTCCGTTGCCTCTTTTCAAAGTGGGGACTATTTTGAAGCTGGTGATAATGATGCAAAATCGGTCTTTTCATTTCTGGGCTACGCACAATGACCAATTACCGTATATGCGAGAGCCAGGGTCTGCCTTCTTTCACCGTGTTCGCTCGAGCGTGGGCCGAGAATAATAGCTGACAAGTAGGCTCAGGATCTCAATTTTTACGGTGGCTATAGCCGCCGCCTGGTACGAAGGGGTTAAAGAGTTGGGTTTTCACAGACATTCACAAACATTTTGTGGATATAGGATTCAGGGAAATATGCATTAAAAAGTTTGACACTGATTACATCCGTCCGTGTAGTTGTGGCATATAGCATCATTTCACTTTTCTAACTTTGGAAAGATGTCTGGAGTACACGTGCAGTACACCTAGGGGGGGGGTTCATGACAACAATGTTGTTGGCTTGATGAGGCCCACACATCCAAGTGGGTATTTGCCTGCAACTGGTTATGGGGACCCCCTATTGTTCCTCTTTTTTTTTTGTACTCTAACTTTTTTAGAAGACCACCCATATGTTTTGTACACAGTTGTCAATCGGGGACCCTCTGTCAATTGGGACCTTATTGTTTTCTAGTATTCAGGGTACCCAATTGAATGCAGAAACAAACTCACACACACAAATGTCATTTGGTGTCAGTCTGTGATGTCAGTGACAAAAGATATTGCATCACTGTGGGGTGATACCGTATGTATGTACGGGTTCACATGCGTGGTATTTATGTCATGGAGCTCGGATGACTAGTTTGGAATTTAGATTTTGGTTTTATATTTCACGTGTCACACCAGTACACCTTGGCCTTGACACCCAGTTGCATGAAGTCACCCATCTAACCTTTCTCTCCTTGGTGAGGGAGGGACTACGTACCTGCACACAGTGCGGATACCCATCTTTTCTTAGTTGGACCCCAACCCGATGGCTTTCATACCACCTGGACTAATGGGTTGTTGGCCATCTTGTTTCCATGACAGTGGACTGTCACCTCACATCATGTATGGAATAAAACTTCATCTGGACTCATACAAATTTCATGCAATAAGCCAGAGCCAGCTCGTACCCTGCTTCAGAATTTGTAATCGAGGTCCTTTTCCTTTTGTCATCAGCCACGAGTTCTCATCACGGTTGGTTGGGCCAGGGTAAATTGAATAATCAATAATACATGTTATGCACTAAGCTCATGCATATCAAATATCCTATTTCTCAATTATTTTTATTGTTAGAATCAATCAGGATGTCACTTGTAAACAGTCTTTTTATGTTGAAGGGCCATGCTCCTGGAAACGGAAATGAACATTGTGGCAAATTATTAGGAGGATTGCCGTATATGATGTTGGAAACTCATTTATTTTGGGGTGGGCGATGTACCCTCTCTCCTCCCTCCCCCGGGATTGCACTTGTGCCTTTTGCTCTGTTTTTGTGCAGTTGTTGCTCATGTGTTGATGTATAGGATTCATTTTCAATTAGATGAGACCGTATATCATCCTGTGTGGTTAGGCCAATTGTCAAATACTCTTTTCACTATGAGCCCCGAGCAGGACCAAGAGAGGGTGCAATTGTACAAACAGTGGAGGCTCCTTTGGTTGGAAATGCACTTGCTACTTCACAAATGACCGTGGAATGCACAGCGTCACTATACCAGAAAGAAAAGGTTGAAATGTCCAATTTTTCTCAAATTGCAGTAAGAAAACTGCTTGTGGACACACAGACAAACTTGCTTTGTAGTTGTGGGGACACACGCTTATGAGGGGACCTGAAACATTGTGGGGACAGAGAAATGTCCCAACAAGTTGGTCCTCATTTGCCTAAAAGAAAAAGAAATTGTCTTGCTATGTTGTGAAGGCCCATTCAGACAGATTGACACATACACACACACCCACGTAAGCACAAGGCAAATATATTAATCCCTTTGGGCTTTGCTGACAGGGCATAGAAATAAAGAAATGAAAGAGGTTCTGACTTAAGTTTATTTCCCTCCATGACAATCGGATAACATTTTTCATTCAGAGCACTCAGTGGAAGCCTGGGGACTTGGGTAAAAAGTAACCAGCTATATTGGGTAACAGCAGCACGCAAAGGGGCTGAAGGCTGTCATATATCTTGTCTGCAAAAATGGTCATTATTCTGACATTGAATCACGCATTCTTGATGACTGCTGATGACTTCATTCCTTATTTGTTCTTTCAGTTGGCGCTTCCAATTGCTCCCCTTTTCTTGCCTTTGATGCCTTTTTTGGTGATGCCAATTTCTAATGACCAGTTGATGACCGATTTTTCTAGTAGGGAATATATTGCAGGGCAGAGAAATATAGATTTCCCACTATAAATCGAGTAAGCTTTTGCTTATCAGTTTCAAATTTGGTTGTGTGATTTGGTCTGATCAGATCCCGAAGACTGTTGATTTTGGACATCAAAGGTTTACTGTGAAAACAGTAGAGATGTTTATTTCTTCCCCCATAAGAAGAGAAGGACTGGACGTACCAACTTATTGTATAACGAATTGCATAGGTCAAAGGTCAGTGGTGTTAAAACAACAGAAATGATAAATTCTCAATGGACACTCTTTTGATCACAAGTCTTGGGTTCAGGCATGGATTTGGCTGGGCGTTTGTGTTTGTTAACCCATCATTCTGGATCTTCTTTTCTTTATTTATTTCTGTAGGTATTTATTTATTTTGCATCTTCCTCTGTCTTAAGATTCTGACGACGGCCTGAGACACTGGGAGGGGCGTCCGGAACCAGTCCCCGATGATCGACCCCCGTACCTCCACCACCAGGCCTCTTCACAACACATCGAGATCACCTCCTACGTGCTGCTGACCTACATCTGGGCCTACAGTAAGACGGAGGCACTGGTACAGGGAAACACTGTGGCCCGCTGGATTGTCGGACAGCGCAACGCCAATGGAGGGTTTGCCTCTACTCAGGTTTGGTTCTCACGAGCTCGATACTTTGGTTGTGTGATTATCTTTGATCTGATTTGTACATTTTCTCTTGAGCTTGTTTTCAGTAGTGTAACCTCCCCCCCTGGAAATGTTTTAAAAATTACAAAAAATGGCAAATGAATAGATACAAGAATAACCAAATAAAAACTTGGAAGTACTTTAATGATTTCTACTAATTTTTTTTTTTATCGTCATGTACAAATTTTGCGTACCCATTCATAGCATACCCAGTGCACTGACTTCAGTATCACCCAAATGCCATTTAGATAAATGTTGAAACTTAATTTTTAAATTTTTCTTTTTTTCAAGATTATCTGCTAGATGGTTGGCCTGCCCCCATTTAATGATTGAAGATCAGAAATGGTGTCCTTAAGTAACTTTACCCTATAACAGTCCTCAGTCCTCCAACAGGTGAAGGATTGAGGACTGTTAGGATTAATAGTAATCTAATTTACAAAATGCACCTGCACATATGCAGATGTTCTCTAAGATAATTTATCTCCAAACATTGCACCTTTGTTTCTTTGTGAGTAATTTTGCCTGTGTCAGTTGTTCGCCCCACACTTTTACAGGAACTAAATTCCAAATATCCCTACTACTGATGACACCTATACAAATAAATGCTATTTTACAAAACCTTTGGCTTTTCTGTTCTTAAATGTATCTCTCCCAAATCAGAGAGAAATATGATTTCTGACTAACGTGAATTTGTGTTATTGTGACTGAAGATAACGGGTTCGTGATCATTCTTGACCAAACATCACTGACGGGTCCCGTTTGTCCATCTTCAGGACACGGTGATGGCCTTGCAAGCTCTGGCTGAGTACGGCCTGATGGCCTACCGTGGGGGTCAGCAGGATATCCAGCTCCAGGTCAAGTTCTCCTGCGAGCCCAACCCTCACTGGCTGTATGTAAAGGATCACAACCGCCTGCTGCTGCAGACCCTGACCGTGCCGGAGGTGCCCGTCCAGGTCAAGATGATGGCCACAGGTCCCGGCTGTGTCATGACACAGGTTGGTGTAAAAAACATCCTTAAGGATGGGTCTTGAGACTCAGATTGTTGTAGTCAACACCCCATGGGCATTTCTTATCGGATGGTGTCTAACCCACCTCGGAATCGTGAAACATGGAGGACAGCTAAACATGTAGCATTGTCCAAAATTTTTATGGAATATACTTTTGGTTTTAAACGCTAATTTGTTTGAACTGCACGGCTTAACATTTATAAACCAAAACTGCTTGAGCTTTGGAGCTGTGTGTTTAGGACAAGACACCTTGTGGTTGGGAATGGTTCGATGGTTAAAGGCAAAAGAGAATTCAAACACTGTCAGTCTTAATTGAGCGTCATTATATATTAGACAAAATAGCTTTCAAGGCACCGCGGTTGATCAGCGGCGTACGTGCATTTTTCTTTCCCAGGCAGTTCTCATGTAAAAGCTTGACAGATTCAAATGATTTGATTTGTTTGTTTGTGTACATTATTGTCTACTAGTTACCTTTGGCTTTCATCCCATAGGTGATAGTGACGTACAATGAGCTACCGGAAGAGCCTGCTGAGCCCCCGTTTAAGATCAGTTTTGAGCAGAAAGAGAACAAAGACAACAACCCGACCCCTTGCTCCACCTTCCTGCTCACAGTCTGTGCCCGGTAAGTGATCATTCTGCTCTCTTTGCTAAGCCTGACCCCTTGCTCCACCTTCCTGCTCACAGTCTGTGCCCGGTAAGTGATCATTCTGCTCTCTTTGCTAAGCCTGACCCCTTGCTCCACCTTCCTGCTCACAGTCTGTGCCCGGTAAGTGATCATTCTGCTCTCTTGCTAAGCCTGACCCCTTGCTCCACCTTCCTGCTCACAGTCTGTGCCCGGTAAGTGATCATTCTGCTCTCTTGCTAAGCCTGACCCCTTGCTCCACCTTCCTGCTCACAGTCTGTGCCCGGTAAGTGATCATTCTGCTCTCTTGCTAAGCCTGACCCCTTGCTCCACCTTCCTGCTCACAGTCTGTGCCCGGTAAGTGATCATTCTGCTCTCTTTGCTAAGCCTGACCCCTTGCTCCACCTTCCTGCTCACAGTCTGTGCCCGGTAAGTGATCATTCTGCTCTCTTTGCTAAGCCTGACCCCTTGCTCCACCTTCTTGCTCACAGTCTGTGCTAAGGAGACAACTCAGTAGATTATTCTGTCACCGGGAATGTTTGTCGGACAACTACAGTTTTTGCTTTAGCAACACTAGCGTGGATCTCTCGCAAAGGACGCCATCTTTATCCCTAACTCCCTAGGGTGTGCGCAAAATCCTATTAAAATTGGAGGATTCAGGGCTGTTAGGGTCATAGGAACATTAAAGCTTTGTATTTTAACATCATCAGGTGTGTGTGCATGCTGCATGTAAAATGTTCTACGCCCGTGATCAAAAATTTTTTTGAAATCCTGTGCAGCCGATGCACGCCACAAAAATTTGATATCTAAAATGCTTATGCACATGGCAATTTCATCGGAAGTGATGCAGTTTCAGAGACTTGTTATCTGTCAGTTTGGTGGAAAAAAAAAGCTGCTCCTACGCAGTATCTAGAATTACAGCGTCCTGTCACTGAAGTGCCAGAGATTATGGCAGCCCATAAACAGAACGGATAATGGATGATATCTCTCTTTTCGCATACCGACTCAACAATTCGTAGGTGTGTGTGTTTTTTTTTTAACACATGATTACATTGGAAATATACGTGTGTGGATAGTACTGAGCGTAAATCCATTTGTTTTTGTGCAATATCACATATAAATGATTAAGGGTGGATGGCTAACGCTGTGATAATACACCGATGTTCAAGATTTTGGTCACAAAGTAGAAAAACTGATCTCTGAGTTCAACAAAATGGTGGTACCAGTACTCTACAGTCAACCATTCACATTGAGCAAACAGCACACCAAGCGAGGACAGTCCTTTCTGGATAAAATTTGTTGATTCCTCTTGGTTATATTTTGATATTGTTTTCCGTGAAAAAAATTCAGTCATCGGTGATTCAACCAGTGGTGTGTAACCTGTCATAAAAAGCCTGCATAAACCCAGTTGTCCAATAGGCGATTTGTTGATCATGCAACGTAAATTATTTGCCCCAGTGCCTGGTGCAGATGCGGTGCAAACAGTGCGTAGTAAAACCATGTAGAACCAAGCGATAGTTTGTTGAAATGTAGTGTTGTAGTCGAGACCACTTAAGACCTTCACAAGACCACACCAGACCTCCAGTCTGAATTCAAGTCGCAAGCTATTCAAATGAATTGCAACAAAAGCATTCCTTTGTCGTCGTTCACTCTATTACTTGTGACTGGCCTTGTACATGGTCTTGTGTCTGGTCTTGTGATGGTCTTAACTACAGCACTGGCACTCGTACATTAAAGGCCAGAAGGAGAAATTTGTATCGACCAGCTCCTGTAGTGATTTCAAGTGCAATGTTAAAACGATAACTTCAATTACCAGTGAGGTGACAAAGGTTGATGAGGCATTGTGTAAAAGAAATAACGCATGTTTTACATAGGCCTACAAGCAGTGGCTTGAATGTTGTATTCCTTGGAGCAAAGCCGATGAGTGGGATGGATAGTTTTGTGAGTCACCTCATGAACTTTGTCTTGCATGGCTGCTATACCCTCACTTCAACATTCGTTATTTGTGTCACATGCAGTGAACACACTGGACAATGCAAATGCATGCTCAGACCAATGGTGGTAAAATGATACAGTGACAGGGTCAAATTCTTCCCGAATGAGTTTCTACAGTGCTCTTACCGCTAGCTGCACTTCTACAATTTTTCTCGCCCTGATCCCTTATTACGCAGAATGTATCAGTCATTTAATTTCTGATAATCAGTACCTGGGGCTCAGATAGTTCTTTATTTCTTGAATTCCAGACATAACATGAAATTTTGCAGGAGTGGAGGATGGAAAGAAATATAAAGAAAGTTCTGCTTTTCTTCCACAGTTAACTTAGGGTTAACTCCAGGGTTGAAGTAGAAAACAAAGTTAAATATACATGCAGTCCATTATTTATTTAGTTTTGGGTTTTTCAGAACACCAGAAACACCATCGAGAATGAGATAATATCAATTGTTTCCTTTTATCTTTTTTTTCTAATTGCATTTTTTGGGAGTTGGCAGGTTTGTCCTCCACCTAACCTGTTGGTTTTACAACTAAGGAGGCAGCAAACACTGAAGTTTTATAATTATTTCACTGAAAACTTATATGCACAAGAGCAATAATCTAGAGTCAGTAGTTACAGTTTTCAGGTTAGTAAGTTTTGTATTTACAAATGCAATATATACTAATGAACTTAATCAGTTTTACTGAAGATAAAACATATTCATTTCTGAGGTCTCAGGCTCAGTCTTGCACTAGTCATTATGTACATGAAAGTTTCACATTGTTGCAAATGCCTCATTTATGAGGACAGCACTGAAACCTTAAAAATTCCAGAGGTCACGGGTTTGAATCCCTTACTAGTTTATTCTTTTACAGTGAAAATTATATTTCTGCACAAATTTTTTGTTATTGTAAACTGCTTGTACATTATTATAGAGGTTTCAAGTTTCAATCAAGTATTAGTCATTTGTTTTTAAATGCAGAAATGTATTTATTAATTTTTGCATTATGGAAATGTATCCATTCACCTTGTTGAATTGTCTTTTACTGTGATATATTTAACAAATCTTTCGATGCACTGAAAATGTTCATAAGGAGATAAGAGGTTTTGTCCCACAAAAACAAATCCTGCAAAATAAACACATCACAATTTCAACTGGGTACCAAGTCACACAGTTGTTTTAGGAAATTGATTCCAAAGTATTAAGTCTATTCAAATCATCCACCATCTTGAAATAAATTACTTTCCTCTATGGCAATGTCCACAGTTTCCTTTTTTCCCTAATTACAGTATTTATTTCGTTTAAGCATATCATAACCACAGGTTTGAAATCTCTGTTCAAGGATCAAAATTTCTGATCGGAATTTACCCACCTTAGCCAGTCAAGTTGACAATTTAATGGAGGGTGAATCACACAGATGGTAGAAACTCTCTAAGAACACTTGAGTGGTCTTTCATCAAGTCCCTGCCAGTGAAATTGCTGTTCCTTGTCCCAAGTTTGCCTGGTAGTTGGCATGGTTTAAGAGAAGAAAAAAATCCAAAGTCAGGCTGTTGAAGGCTTTGGGTAGGCAGTGTATTGATAGTACTGACAATCCTGACGAGTGGTGTAGTCAGTGCTCTTGACCTCCCAGATAGTGGCATTATTCAGGAGGCATTGCATTCCCCCTGAAGTCTCCAGGAGGTTGAAGGAACGGCAGCCAGGCTCCAGGGAGCAAGCCTTGCAGCACTGCACAGGATGGGCAACACTGGTTTCCATGAAGCCGTGGTTCATCAGGCAGGTGCTGTTCTGTTTGACCCCTCCATGCCCTCCGGCTGTCGCCCTAGCCCCGATGGCAAAGCAGTGGAGATACACGGTGGGCAGGCTGGCGCGACGCTCGCAGATTGGGTAGAACTGACTTGAGCAGTCGGCAAGGTCGCTGCTCACCACATCCTCAGCCACGAACATGACGGGGCAGTTTTCGCTGTTGCCAATGAAGTACTCCTGGTTGAGATCACTGGAACACCCGCTTGTGTCGAGCGCATACCAGACAGAGACATTGCAATTGCTCGCCAGTGCCCCAATAAACTGGCTTTCACTTGTAGAGGTGGAGTCTGCCAGGCACCCACCAGCCGATTTGCACAATCTTACTGCCTGGGACCAGGTGCGCTGGTGATCGTTGAATATCTTGTAGCAGGACTGGCCATTGCGGGCCCATCCCTCAAGACAGATGTGCCTGCCTGAAGTCAAGCAGCCATCACCTATTAACGCACTCATGGCCCAGATGAGCAAACCACTAAGCAGTATTTTTACACAGCACATAATTCTACACTGGCTATCTTACTCCACTTTACATGGAAAAGGCAAGCTTGGCAACAGATGAATGGCTCAACACTTCAAGCGCCAGCTTCTCAGAAACTGATTGCAGTTTGGTGTCGTGTGTGTATGTCATAGGCTGCTTCCTGCCTCATGACTCGCACATCTAGTCATTATTGGGCTGTGCGCCGGTGCAAATTGTTTTTTTCCCAGCTAATTTAACTGTACCATCTCTCCCATAGATTAAGCAGCACCACAAAAAAACAAAGTACCTACCCCGAAGGTGAGCTCAATCTACACCGGATCCCCTCGTAACCGTTCAGCTTGACTGGTTTTGAATACACGCAGAGGATGATGGATTATTATGATCCATCTGTGAACAATGGCAAATGTTACCCGTAGCCAGTCTGAAGAGCGGCCAGACAGTATAGGCTCTCTGACAAATGCATAATTTGATGGACTCTCTTATCCATTTTAAAGGCAGTAATGAGCACCAAAAACCATTAGAGTCACCGTCCTTCTCACTCAAGTCTTAGTAAAACTCAGTTATACTTATTGGGAAATGTCAAACATTCTGAATTGATCCAATAGACCGTATTCGCAGCGTTCCCAATTTCAGTTGTATTCCTGAACGTACAGTTTAAATTTGAAACCCGTAATGAGATGGTACCAGGTGATTTTGGGGGTCGGAATGAAATTGTAGAATATAGTCTGGTTCCTTGAATTTAATGTTTTCAAATAAATACATTACGTTGGGGAATATGACTGAAATTGGGGACGCCGTAAATACGGTCTATTACGATTCAGCAGTAGCATGGTTGTACATGTTCTTCATCAAGGAATCGTGTTCTCTTACATTGTTTTTGATGATATACTCTTTCTTATCAAATTTTAAAGAGTAAGAAGTATAGATACCTGTACATAGGAAATTCAAAGAAACCCATTGAAAGAAAACTTGTTTCACATACAAAAAAATTGAAATATAAAAATGTGCATACTGTTTATTGACTGCTTACAAAAACAACACTATGAATTAAAACAAAGTTTACATGGGAACAATTTACAAGTACAACGTGTCTTCATCATGTGAAACACAAAGCATTTACCTGGATGAAACAAGCTTTCAAATTCAAAGTCTCCTTCATTTCAACATGTGTATTCCAGAAATGAAGGAAACTTCCAAAGTTTAATTGATGTAAGAAATTTTAGAAGCATTCATTGAAGTTACGTCATTTGGTACGTTATTTTGTCTCTCCTGATCACTTGGCCAAACTCAGCAAACTGACCAAATTAATTGATATGAACAATCAACATGGTTTTTTAAATTACAGATTGC
Source organism: Acanthaster planci (assembly GCF_054643075.1). Lineage (NCBI taxonomy): Eukaryota > Metazoa > Echinodermata > Asteroidea > Valvatida > Acanthasteridae > Acanthaster > Acanthaster planci. The sequence goes on from NC_141781.1 coordinate 11,051,364, forward strand.
AGCATTAGCTTCATTGCTTGTGGCCTAAAGTTGAATAAAATTAACCATCAACATCAGAAAGTCTTCCGGTTCTAGCTTTTAGTCATTTGTAGAATGCGTAGTGCGATGACAATTGGGGTTGTTGCTCTAAGCTTAATTTTGACAAACGACGAAATGCTGTTTGTTTGATGCATTCATTAAAGTGACTGATGGGATTGAATTAAATCATTGTCTTGAGCAGAAAACAAAATCTGTCATACTTTCATGCCTATTGTTTATGCTGTCTGCAGTCACTCTAGCTCTTATCAAGACATCAAGACTTTTGTATTTTGCCAGTCATGAATATATTTGCATAAACCTTCCATGAATGCTGATTGGAGGAAGTTGCTTGTGTAATTCAGCATGTCCAAGTTATGGTAAACTAATGCAGAAAACCTGTGGATTTCTATTGCACATTCAGCAAATAGTTTATAAGGTCATCGTGTATTTTGAATTGTTTAGAGCTTAACCCATTAAGAAAGTCCGAGGATTTTTATTCTGGAAAGCTGGAGTTGTAATGAGTGTTGAAATTATTTCAACACTCTCCCTTCTTAATAGGTCTCCTTTTTCTGAGCATCGTATTGTAAATAAAGCTATTATTATTATTGTTATTATTATATCTTGGGTTGAAGGTGCTAAAGATGAATACCTACATCTCAACCACTTTTATCGCTTTGTTTCCACTGTCCCTGAAATGCAGATACAACAGTGAGGATGAGTTCTCCAACATGGCCGTCATCCAGGTGCGCATGGTATCTGGCTTTGAGGCCGACGCCAACAACATCCGCACGCTGAAGTCCAGACCCCCCTCCCCCTACCTCAAGAGGATTGATGAGGAGGGCAAAGATGTCTTCTTCTATTTTGAGCAGGTAGCTGAGGATAATGCACTGTGGTGATTGATTGACAGTGGTGGGAATGAGGGGTGACCGGTTACGGGTTTTAGGGTAACTGAATACCCAACTGAAAAAAGGTAGCTTGACATTGCAAATTTTGGTGAGTGCAGCGCATGGGAATCCAGTTTGATTTTTCTCTGATGTCAGGTTTTCAATTTTTGAAAATTCTCCAAGGTGGCCTTCAAGAACCTTTCCTAGTCATCAGGGTCTGGGAAATTACAAAGTAATTGGTGAAATTTAAATTTGTTTGTAGGTACTCAGTCCCATATTTATGATCGGCTGCCTGGGTACCTGGTTTTGGTGCACAGCCCCAGCTGGAAGTTTGGGATGATGGTGGCTGTACATTGTGGTGAAGTGATGGTGGTGAGGAAGTAAGATACAAGCAGTGATTATTTATGATGGTGATGTGGGATTGATGGTCAACTTTGTGGTGAAACTGTGGTAGCTGTTTTCATTTATGGTGATGAAGATGATGATAAGCCCATGGGCAAGTTCGAGCACTTACCACTAGTTAACTAGTGGTTGGTTCGTGACATACCCAGTGCATGTGCAGCCAAGTTGAAGTGCGAATGACCCTAGTCAACCGTTGTCAGGTCATTTGGCCTAAGCAGAGAAAACTTGGCAGCAGAAAGGGTAAAATGGCAAAAAGAAAAGTGAAAATGGTTGATTACTTGTGACATACAGTTTTCCCGGCATTTTTCTTATAACTGGTCCTCTCTGCACTGTACTATTAAAAATGGCTTATGGCAACCAACGATAATAATAATAAGGAATAAATAGAGCATTTATAATGTTCACAGTATTTGGAAAGTACCATTCAAAAGCGCAGGTCTGGGAAAGTTAAAGATGGAAAGCAACCTCAATAGGCTGGTCACGAATAGTTGACTAAACCAGTCCAACCATCGTTGACTAGCCTGCATTCGATCATTCAATAGGCTGGTCACGAATAGTTGACTAAACCAGTCCAACCATCGTTGACTAGCCTGCATTCGATCATTCAATAGGCTGGTCACGAATAGTTGACTAAACCAGTCCAACCATCGTTGACTAGCCTGCATTCGATCATTCAATTAACTGTGGTTAACTATAATCCTTAATCGAACTAGCCCCATGATGATGGTAGTGATTGTAGGAGGAGGGCCGTGTTGTTGGGTGCTCTGCTGTGGTGAGATTGTGCTGAATGTGCAAGTAATGATACTGAGCCTAGGCTGAGTAGATTTGCACAATGTATTCCCATAATGTCAGAAACTGCAATATTAGTGGCAGTTTGCTAGCATCCAATTTGTCAAAGGCATTCTGGGGATGGGGGTGGGAGGAAGGGCTTGTTTCCTAGTGTAGGCACTCAATGCGTTGCACACAATGCACATCTCGCTCTTTTTTGGAGCAGTTGGATGAGGGGGACACACTCAGCTTGTGCCCTATTTACACTGTCGCTGAAGTCTTTCCAAGTGAAAAAAAGAAGAAATGTTTGTTCTTCACAGATGTTTACAGGGGAAACTGTTAGTTGCACCACAGAGCCCGGGGAATCTGAAAGTGCGAGGGCCACTGGTCCTCAGTCTTAAAATGTTTTACACAGCTCCCTTTTCATGAAATCTCACACCCAATTGCGGGAATGATGTAAAAATGCAGCATCAATGTTATAGTATAAATTGATTCTTAAGTATTTTACAAAGCAAAACACAACATTCCCCTTTTTCATCAGCTTGGTCATGAGGATACCTGTGTGGATTTACTCGTCAGACGAGATGTCTTTGTGAAGGAGCCACGTGACGGGGTCATCACTGTCTTTGACTACTATGAGAAAGGTGAGACTTGCCAAGGAGAGAGAACTTGAAGTGGAATTCTCATCACCTTGGTTACACTGTTGGAGACAGTGCCAAGAACTGGAAAAAGGCCATTGTATATCAACAAATGTTTCACAGCAAGTGTGCTGTCTCCTCCATCTCTGCATGACAGATGCTTTAGGAAAGATCTTTAATCCTGTAAAATTGTCTCTGTCACTATTGTTTAGGGCCCTGTGTAACTGCTGTTTTCACACTGTTTCAGTGCTGTTTCTCACGCTGTTCCACGCACTTTTTTTTCTCACAGCTCTGTCAACCTCGCAGTTATACAACTTCGAGTGTCAAGGTGTGGCCTAGGAGCAGACAGTTAAGCAGCAACATCAGCCCAAAACATCAAAAGTGACCGCCAGGCAGTCATCTTATTGGCTGCTCAGTTATAATTCTGTTGAAAAATAATGTTTAAAAAACAAATCATCGACCAGCCATACAGCCCTGAATGAAGCATGTAGGTTTTAACGTTTTAAGGTATGCAGGGTTATGTTTGCTTTCTTAATTTACACATATAAACAGGTATTTATTGAAGCATTTTAGGTATTATGGCATTCCATATAAGCACTTAGGAAATGAGCCATGGGCATCACCAGGATTGTTTTGGGGGACGGGGGGAGGCAAAGCAAAGCACTCATCAACAGTGAACTGATACACCAGTAGCAGCTTTTTTAGGCAAATTGGTGATTTTCATTCATTTTTATTTCGCTTTTATATTTCTTCAATTTTTTCCCCTTTTTATTTTTCCAACTTTTTTTTTTGGGGGGGGGAAGCAGCCCCTGCTCACCTTCCCTTCACGACACTTGGGCCCTGAATTTTTGGGTTTAAGTTTACTGAAGTTATATCAGTTGGAATATTGGTTCATATCAGCATACACATTAGTTTAGAATTAAACTTCAAATCAAAGCTTAGGTTTAAAATGGGTATATCTACACATAAATCCCAGTTGGTGGTACGAAAGTAGAAGTTTCCCTTATTCAAGTGAAAATATGTAGTAGACTGAAATCTCTTAATTTTTATGCTTCAGTGGAAATGTTATTAAAAATGTTTAATTCATAAAAATTTTAGCAATACAAAAGAGCTATGTAATTAGACAAGATACACATGGAGTACGTCTGAAACTAACGGCAAAAACAAGTACAGTTGCATCCAGAAGATTTACATTGTTCAGGTTTTGCTTTTGAAGTGAAAATTAAAAGTATGATCATTAGTAATTTTTTGTTTTTTAGTTGTGTTGACTGACTGTTGTTCTGGTTATTTTTTTGAATGAAAAAAAAACAACACTTCTTGTCTAAACACAAAACCTGTCCACGAGGACATCGACAGTCAACACTGTTGCTACATGTAGGGTCACATGATCTGTTATTCCAAAGGACAGAGCAGTATACAAACACATTAGCTAAACCCGTGACTACCTTGATTGTTTGTGGGTAGATCTTTATCGAGATCTTTCCACTTTTTTTTTCTCTCTCTCACTCTTTTTTTTTGTTGACAAGAGGAATGAGAGAGCCATTATCTATCCTTGGTGACCAGCAAACATGACCTGTCAGGAAATAAACTGAAATAAGTTTGCCATTGACAGATAAAATGACAACCCAAAGGGGTCAACAACAATTCCAGAGCCATGATTAATAGTGGCCTTAGTTGTGTTGCTTCAAACTTGCATTTGGGATACTCTGACGCATTTGGGACTTTAGAATAAAGTTTAGATTGCTTCTACAAATAAATTCAACTCTGGAAATACTAATACCTATTGTTCTCTTAGGAATCTAAATAAAGTTCATGGTGGAAGAGTGGTGGAACCTGTGTACAGTTTTTCTTCTCTCAATATTATGTAATAGGAGTGTCATTTTGACATTGCTAAAACAAAAGTGTAGTCTATGAGGTCTTGGATATTTGGGGGAAAAACAAATTTTCTACATTAAAGCCCAAAATAAATGTAAAAATGCATTCCGTCAATGAGAAACGAAGCAGTACATTTGGAGAGATGGAGGGACTGCATGCATAGGATGCTTCAGGCGCACTTTGAGTAAGCCGATCTCCGATAAAACAATTCTTGGAGGTTAAAGATCGAGTGCTGACAAATGTTAAAAAGACATGAGATCGTACTATTTCAATTTGGGCATGGCGTATGGATAGAGTTGTAACCAGAAGAAGATTCAAAGGGGATCCCTCGTGTTTTGATTTTTTTTCTAGAGGTACTACTATTTTGTTCCCTTTTTACACTTGTGCTCAGTTGGTTATTTTAAATCATTTTAGCCCAACATGTTGAGCGCCTCCCCCCCGGAAATGCTGGATTCACTAGTGGTAACCCGGCTTATTTAAAGAATGACACGTCCCCCGTCTTTCCCCTCCCCTACCAAGGCATATACAGTGATTGGTTTAACATGCTATTAATTTTGAGCTAACTGCCTTGAATGTTCAGACGTACAGTCTGAACGTTTGCCGGCCGTGTACAGTTGAAATACCATCTACAGTTTTTCAAAAACTGACGAAACTATTGTTGAAAGGCATACTTAGTTTAAATATGTTTATCGGACTAAACTCCCCATGAAGTTTTTCCTTTTGGCAAGCTACCACTTAAGAAAACGATGAAAGAAGGCAATTTCCAATGATGTATGTAGAAGCTACTGAAAGGTTTTTACAATTTTTTACGAGGTTTTGTATTTGTGTTTTGTATTTGAACAAAAAAATTATCTTGGCAAATTTGTAAACTCCCCTCCCCCAGAATCTTCCAAAAGCTATTTCAAAAGAAATTGTTCTTACGAGCTAAAGAGTTACATCTCATCCCCTCCTTACAAAGCAACCGAGTTAGGAAGCACACAGGTTTCTGCGGGATTTATTGGCACAGCACTTGATTTAAATCAAATAAATAGTTTCCGTAAAAACTGAAATGTGGACCAGAACAGGGACAGTAAATTATGCATTGCGAATATATCACTTTAAAAGTGTTTAAAATTTGATGCTGAAATGGTTGGAACTTGATCACTTTTTACTTTTTCCCAGTTCGGGTGCACAAACTCAAACGACCCGCCCATACCTGAGAAAATAAACCCCACATAACACAAATAAGACAGACACACAGATTGACTATGAGCGCGTAAATCATTCTGAATGTTACCACATTCAAGGCAAATATTGCAAATCACAGTTTCACTCTCAAGTTTCCCTTTCTGTCTTTAACCTGATTTAAGTCAAGGACGAAAGGAAGTTACTGACTAATTGTCATCGGAGTGCAATAGCATTACTCAGATGTTTTCTTCGTCTTTTTTGAAGTGATTCGACACCAAATTCATATGTGCCACTCCGCCTTTGAAAGTCTGGGAAATACATGTACTTGTACGGCAAATAATGCCTTGTCATTGGCTGGAAGTTCCGCTCTAAGCGCGTAACAAATCCATTCTATGCAAAATAAAGAAACCGCATCTCCCGTACCTGGCCTGTCACATAACACATTATGCCCAAACCTACTCTGTGGCCATATTAGTGAATCATGTGTTTATGGGGCTCCCTTTCTGATCGTGGAGTGTTATTTTTGTTACGTCCAATTTAGGCTTGCCTGAACGTTTGTAGGCCTTTTTATATTCTTAAACTGTTTCGAGGTCATCGTAGTTGCTTTCTTCTCCTGTCTTTCTTTGTTGTTAAGTGATCCAATTATAAAAATGGGATGTTGGAAAAAGTCTTGGCGAATGTGCAAAGCAACAATTTTATCCCCGAATGCAATAAATAAATGCGCGTTGTGAAAGATCCACGTGACAGGAGTAGCACAGTATATCTGGCACCCTGTGTTCTCGTGAGGTAAGGTAATGGGAATTTATCAGCCCTGTGACAGACCCAAATGTACTGTTACACCGGATGAACTGCTGCTGAGTTGTAAACGGCATGTCACTCGTGCCCTAATATAAAAGTTGTAAAATGGTGTTTTCACAGTCCCACGAATTGTCACAAGACTGATGAGGGAGAATCGACGCATAGCGGTAAAGGACACATTGTTCTCCACTTCATGGTAAGTGTCACAACGCCGTGCCATGCCCCTCTCAACTTGCGCGAGTGATCATGAAGAAGTTAATGCTTCGCCTTTCAAAGTTTCATGTTTAACTTTCAAGGTTTTACACTCTCTCTGATCATGGAGGGGTGCTCTGATTATCAACGTTGGTTAGGCCATGAGAATAGACGTTGTAGATTTGTGTCCTGACAGTTTCAAACACACGTGAGACATTCTTTCATTTCTCATTTGATTTCAACCTCCAAGTAGGCCTAGTGCTCCTTTTCAAGGCCTACAGTCATTTGCAAAAGTTTAGGACCACCCATACAAAATGCATTAATCTGAAGAAAAACCAAACTTAAACCAATCAATCATGGCAACTTATGTTTATTTTCAATGTGTAACCTTAGTCTACATTCCATGATTTGAAATGTTAACAGTCTAATTGTGGCCTCCTTTATTTCTGTGACAGAAAAAGTACCAATAAAATAATTTCCAGGTGGTCTTAAATTTTTGCAAATGACTATAGGCCTACTGCCTAACTACAACCAAAAGCCTTGCTGAGGGATGAGCACGGGATGGGCTACTCCCAGAATTGTGAAGCACACATATCATGACACATATCTGTTGGACGGAAGGTTTCCGTCCAGGCCCAGTCCTCCGAACGTATTACGGTTGGTGACCAGTACAATAATGTAACCCCCTTGCCATGGGTGCGATCTTGTCGCACAACATTTGTTGCCCATGAAGGAATGTGCACACAGCCCATGGAGTCGAGGTTGCCAATGATGTGATGTATCATATGTCATTGGACTGGTCACCGTCTCGATTATATACGTTTGGAGGACTGGGACAGGAGAGGAACCAGTCTTCTGTGGCAAAGGACATGCGCCACAGTATGCAGCTCAAATGTGTGGATCGTTTGTTGAAGAGAGTGAAGAAGGTAAGAAAAAGGTCCGAATTTTGCCATAAAATGCTTGTAGACAGTCCAAAACCCATCGTGGCTGCGTGTTAATGAGATACTAGTTAGCATGGATGGCTTTAGGGGGGGGGAGATTTGACTGAGAAAATGCAGTTTTAGGCAGAATAAACACACACATTCAGAATCGCGTAGCGTTTTTAAAGCAATGAAAATTTGGAATTTTTAAGGACATGGAGTGTGCCTCACAATTCTGGGAGTAGGGACGAGCTACATTGTAGGCCTTTCATCAGTTCATGGATCAGGTCAAATAGGGATCGTCACAACAAAAAAGACCCAGAGTATAAAACGTACATAATAAACGGGCAAGCTGATCCGACGCATGTGGGTCGAGAATAAACGTAGTTCAAACAGACATCCGACACGTCTGGACATACCAAAGCCATCTAAACTGAGCCGAGTCATGTCAGTATAGGTGAAATGCATGGTGTTTTATAAAGCTGATGTCGATACAAGATTCAGAACTCTGTTTTTTGTGATTTTGTGTCTTTTTCTTGAAAATAATAAAATTTTTGTAGATCATGATTTTCGGGGGAACTAGTGGCGTTCAGACATGGGGCAGTGGACACAAATCTGCAACCTCTATTCTCATGGCCTTAAATCCATGTTAATTGTTCGGCCTGTATCTGCTTATCCTACCACGACTAGGCCTACATGTACAATCTGTAGGCCCACAATATAAACCTGTGATGGTGCTAAACTGCCATGACTACCGAAAATAAGCCAAACTGAGCTCTAACATCTTTAAAACCACTTGCTGTGGGGGACCCGTTTTTGAGCATCTAGGCTTTACACACGGAGCCGGGAACCCCAAATCGGACAGAGGGAACTGGGCCTTGTAACAAAAGACCGTACTCGGAACAAAAGACCAGGCTGTTGGGCATTACCGACATTTTTTCACTCTTAATAGTGGAGATAATCCAGCCTTGTTTTGAAACAGTATACCACGGTTTGGGGCATTTGGAGTGAGTGGACTACCACCGGGAACAAAAGTGCTCCACCACCGCAGTGATGAGCCACACAGCACTGCTGCACACTAATCTGGCGCCTGTTGAAAAGAGGTCAGCAGCGCACTGTGCCAGGTTTGTGAGCAAAAGAAAGCTACATAACACCTCACAATTTGGGCTCTTTTTTACAAGGCTGCAGGCCTTGCTGAAATACTCAGGTGTCAATAGATTTTGTCTGTCAGACTAGAGTGGCCACCAGACAGTAATTTCTGTGAGTGTAAATGTCCATTAATTGAAATTATGACTTTTTGAAGAATTTTAAAAACTGAAAATCTTGAAAATCTCCCGTATGTGTGCACTGCATTTTTAAAAGCACCTGGCAGGAAGTGGTTAACCGCACGAATGACTGTTTGGTTTGGTGGCTAAGCTGACAGGCAACTTTCATTGACTCCTATCCTGAGTATTTCAGCCAGGCCTGCCGCCCTGTAAAGAGAGCCCGGAATTGTGAGGTATTGTGTAGTTTCCTTTGTCCCCAGTGAATGCGATTGGCATCTTTTCAAACGCGGCTGGATTAACATGCAGCGGTGCTGTGTCGCTCATCAACAGGGCCCTGGAGCACCTTTGTCCACGGTACTAATCCGCGGGCGCGCTGTTCCCAAAACAGTGGTATACTGTTTGAAAACAGTGACGGATTACATGTACCTTCGAAAAATGCAAGCCAAAAAATGATGGCAATTCCCAGCAGCAGGTCTTTTACTCCGAGTACAATCTTTTGTTATGCGGACCAGCTCTTTTGTCCCATTTCGGGCACCCCGGCTCTGCATACAAACCCATGGTGCTCGAAACGGGGCTCCCGGCAGCAAGTGGTTAAGGCCTAACTTTAACTACTTCAGTTTGAGACTTGTGGAATCAAAGCAAGAAAGGACAAGTGATAACTCATTTCCTTTATGTATTTACCTATAGGTTGCTCCATGGCATTTGCTTAACTTACATGTACATGTACTTCATTTCCGCCATGCCAGAAGGCTAATCTACTAGTACATGTACAATTACTGATTTTAGGATTTGATTTTAACAATGATTTGTCGATAGATAGCCTGTCCCTGGTCAAGGCATTTATCACCAGCCATCTGTAACTTGTGACAGGCAAGGCCAGCAGGTGACCCTCTTGTGTGTGTGGGGAAATGACCTGCTACATGTAGATAACAAGCTGTATACAAAAAGTACCCACAGTCCACTTGCAGTGACAAAATTAAGGGAGAACAGTGACCACGTGTGGCCCTTGTGACCCCCGGGGGGGGGGTGAACATGTAGGGATATACATGTACTCGAATCCCCAGGTGTAGTAGTAGAGTCCATCACAAGTCAAATCATAAGTCTTTTCACGAGACCAGGCATAAGTAACCGGATGAACAATGGCAAAGGAAGGCTTTTGTTGGAGTTCATTTGAATAGCTTGTGCCTCAGCTCAAGACTGAATGACCTGTGATGGACTTGTGATAGTCTTGCAGGGACTTACATGTACATACATGTACATGTATACATGTACATTGTACACGTACATGCATGTACATACTTGTGATATATTTGACTACAGTACATGTATGTACCCCTCCCCGCCACCTTTTTACTAAGACGGGATGAGCAAAAGACCTAACGTGAACATGATAATGTCACACTTTGTTTATGTGTGCGCTTTCCTATGGCGGTGGGGTAGAGCACGTTTCATGGAGCTCCCACTGGAAAGTGCACATGAAAACAAAGCACGACATCGGACGCCATACATGTAGTTTTACATGTACGTGTAGGCACATGTACAAATGCTTTAAATATGGCCTTTGTAAGGTTAAAGGTTGTCATGTACTGGTACAGTACTTGTACTTGGTATCTGTATTATGAATAGTGCCCCCAGTGTCATAAGGTGTCCAGCAATCCTACCCCCTCCCCTTTTGGAATTCCATGGCTGGGCAATAGTTTTTGTTTTACTGGTAAGTCATCTCCCATCTCCCCTAGTTTCTGGTACAGATTTACATGTGCAAAGACCGCTAAATCTGCACATCCACACAAACACAAGGGTTTGGGGTTGGAGCTCATTATGATAATAACCTTAGCTGACCTTCAAAAACTGTTTTCACTGGTTGCTAGGAAAACTGCTGCATGCACTGACATGGGTCATGTTGACACGTGCAGAAGCCACTGAAGAACTTAAGTAATCAGTGTGGACTCAGCGGAGTTTGTGAAAGTGATTCAGTGATAGGACTGTTGATTCAAATGAAATTTTGCTTGTAAATTTAATTGTTGCGTTACTGTTTGAATTCCGTTTTCATTAACCCAGAATGATCATGTGATTGGCCTGTAAAAACACTTTACCCTCAGTCCTTTCACATCGCA